>NC_082346.1:35432970-35710470 GCF_027477595.1 Haemorhous mexicanus
TTCCTTCTTGCTGCTGATATCTACTTTAAAGTTTTAAATCCAGTGCAGCATTTTTCATCAGAAGCCAAGTTCTAATCTTTGGCACAGGAGTTTTCTCAAACATTTTAACAAAAAAACCACAAAAAAGTCCTTGGATTAAAACCTGCATACATCACAAGTTTTGTTGTACCTATTAAGTATAATTTGATTTCCTAGTTAGAAGGTCTAAGACAGAACCAGAAATCCTTAGGACAAGTGATCTCTATTTTCCTTAACAAGTCTCTGAGTCATCTCTATTGGTTTTGGCAAAATATTTGTATCCATTTCCTCTGTAAACCTGATACCATCAGAGACATTAATTTATCTTGAATGTGGTGTCTACATTCTATTTTGAAGGATCACAATTTGAAGATTATTCTGGTATCTAGAAGACAGTTACCTTCTTTTTTTCCACTCACTTATGTGAACTAAAAGACAAATGTTTCTCTGCTCTTTAATAGATGTAACAATTTAAAGTCACTGATTTTTTGTATAGAAAAAATAGAGTGCCAATTTTATAAGGAACTAAGATTATGCAAGATTGTACCAACAGATACAGAGCTATTGAAGATAAAATAAATCTCCAATAACAGTGACTATTTTCCTGAGCTGGATTCTGGGTGATGCACATGATGCCACGTAGCTTTTATGCCAAGGTTGAATACCTTCCTAAAAGATTTCAAAAGAAATGTTAGATTTGAACCAGAAATTACTGTGTGTCATATGAGTGACATTGTTTTAGACAAGAAATTACAGCTGAAAACCAGGATGTGCCTTCTGATTAAGGTCTTTGAGAATAAGCAATTTTCACTTTCTCCTACATCAGCAACAATACTGAATGTTGTTGACCAAGAAGGCAGTACAAGGGGCAGTTGAGAGTTCAGATATTCCCCAGTCAGACAGCTGCACTCAGCTCCTTCAGGATCTTGAGCAGATGCAGCAGATGGCCTCTTTATTGAAAGGTGTAAGGAAATGGTAGGTGACAGCAATCACCACGTAACATTGGAATTTGTATTTGCTACAGACAAAAAAATCAGGCCTGAAAATCAGCTTTATTCTTGCTCCAGTAGGCTTAAGTCCCTGTCTGCTGCCCATGTAGTCACACTCTGAATTGTTTATTTTCATCTGAAGTAAATGCTAAGGAAGGAAAGCAAAATCTCCTTAAGAGTGGAGCAGGTTCTCTTTCCTACTAATTTGTATCTGTTTGTCTTACAATAAAAGCAAGTGTTGTCAGAGAAGCTACAGTGTATAGAAAAATATATTACTTTGCTTACATGAATTCACATTTAGTTTATCACCCATTTGGTCCAACTTGCATGCCATAGATCAGGCCCTGACGTTGTAAACTCTCTCCTGCAGAACTGCCTGTGAATAGCAAATAAAAACAATCCAGCTGTGATGGACATATTGTTATAACTGCTGCCAGTGAAAATGCATAGCTGACAGTTCTGCATACACTGCTTAGCTACCCCAAACAGGAGAAGGAACTGAGGAGACTATCCCACCACTTTATTACTGCCAAGAAGTTATTAAAAAAATATTCCCAAGAAATATTTACCTCCATCATTCTTCATAAAATTTCAATGTTTTCTCTCCCTTCCCAATATTTTTGCAGCTCAAATTACCTTTATCTCACTTCTTGCCCTTAAATAACTTGTACAGTGGGGAGCAGTTTCCCCAGCTCAGTTCATGAGCTTCAATATCTTCAACAGCGGATTGCTTTTGTTTGCCCATGAAATTAGGGGCAGAAAGGTGAAGTGTGGCGTTTTTGTTAGAATGGCAAGTTCTTATTCAGTATCTACATAATTTATGTTTTTTCACTTCCAAAGGTTGAGAAAGAAAGTTTGTAAGATTTTTCCAACACTAAAAGATAATTCTGAAAAATATCATGGTCCAATATACTGCAAATTTATGAATTTATTAGGAATAGTGTTGACCCCCAAAAAGCTTTGTTTCCTCCTGGAGACAGTGGCTTACTATTAAGAGACAGAGAAAGTCCCTCAAAACTCTATTAAAAAAGAATGCTTTAATATTTCTTTCAAATCGGTCTGGAACAAGACTACAGAGTACAATCCCCCAAAACCACTGATTTTCAGTTTCAAACTTTCATTATGGTCTATTACAAAAGACATTCCTAAGAGTTACCAATGTTTAACTGTGTCTTAATACAAATCTCAATCTTGCTTTTCTGCATTGCTCACAGGACCCGGATTTCTCTCATTTTCACCAACGTGTATTTTCAGCATTTTGCAAGTCAAAGGAACAATTCAGAACCTAACAAATGAGCCCGTAGCATTGGCAGCTCATTAAGACGGCAGTGAGTGTAGAGATGAAGATTAGATAATTGCAGAGATAAGGATTCAGTTCAGCGCGAGGAACAAAACGTTTGAACCAAACACTCAGGCAGCACCAGGGCTGTGGGTGGGGTCCCGCAGTCAATAGCCATGGCTGCAGGGCTCCCCGCTTTAAACTAGGGATGCTAAATTAGGGATGCATCCACGCCGACAGCAAGCACAGAAGGATTGAAGAGCAGGCCAGTGACTGCTCAAAGAACCAAGAAGAAGCTAATAAAAATGCAGGAATAATTTAGGTTTTCTTGTAACCAAAAAACCTGGAAAATTTGTTTGCTTATAAGTAAAACACATTAAATTTTGCAAGAAAATCCTAATCCCAGGATTTCAAATAACGTTGAACTGAAAACTCTGCATAGAACCTGTTAGTCGTACTACTGCTTTTTCCTTTAAGGAAAAAAAAACCAAAACAAAAAACCAAAAACCAAACCAAACCAAAACAAACAAAAAAACCCCAAATAACCAAAAAAAGGCCAACAACAACAACAACAACCCACCAAAACCAAAATAAATAACCAAAGCAACCAACAAACCAAAAATAACCTAGAGCCTACTTTTTCTCTTAGTTTTATTTTGATGCTTTAAATTTTCCTGCCATGAACTTGGTTTTGTTTCTGTTATTATAATCTCATATTTATCTTTGAAGATATGCAACTTCTGTTTCCTCAATTTTTATTGCAGGTGCTCATGGCATCTGTCAGAAGTGAGGTTTCATTTGGCTAGACTTTATTTTAACTTGAAGATTTTCCCTGCAATGTCCTCTTGAGCACGTATTTGGCAGTGCTCTGTAATTGAACCTGTTCTAAATTCTTATCTTCATTTATCACTGATCCAATGATGGAGCCAAGAAGCTAACCATTTCCCATTGGAATTGTTTGGACTCATTTTGCAAGTGAGGGCATGAAACAAGAATTTGTAGTATCTTTTTGTCCCAAACTTGGGTTCTTTCACTCGGTGTGCAAGAGCCCTGCCTGCACACATAGCCTACTGTCTATTTGAGCCTTGCCAAATATTTGGCCTTTCAAGTATTCTGAGTGAAATCCTGACCCATTGAAACTAATGGCTTAATTCCCCAAATTAAAATTTCACATTTTGGGTTTTTTTTTATTTCACAGTCAGAGGTTTTAAGCCATCTAAATTATGTCACAACAGTGACTTCATTGCATCAGTATTAAATTCCTTATGAGGAATTATGCTTTGCTTCTTTGCCACACAAAGCAGAATGTAATTCTGCTTTATACAGGTATAGTTTAAGTTTTTCACAGGTTTTTAGTAACTGGGAGAGAAATACAGACTAACAGATTAGAAGAGATGATTCAGGGGTCAAAATTACTGCAATGCTAAAATTCCTTTCAGAATAGGTCGAAAAAAGCAGGTAGGTGAAGGGAGCAGGATAATTTAACACTAATCATTTTACTCATTTGTGAAGAGCTCTACAGTAATGAGACCATACTGAAAAGGTATCTCAAATATATTTTAACTGAGGTTTGGAGTCAAATAACAAAAGGTGAACACAGTGCTTGTATTCTCTGATTTCCATGTTACCTGCTCGGAGTAAATTGCATACATATGACTGTTTCTTGTTCCTTGTGTCTGAAGACTCAACACTAAAAAAACCCCAACAAACACTGTGCTTTGAAATTTCAGATCAGACAACAGAAACAAAAGGCAGAAAATTGCAGCTCTATGTGTAATAACTAAACCTCTTGTTATATGCTGCTATAGCAAATATAAAACATTTTCATTTCCTTTGTATAGGAAATTCAATAGGACCTGAAAAAGGGGTCAACCAAGTACTGTGACTCCCACTATAAAATGTGAGTGGTGCTAATATTCCTTTTTCAACTCTCATGTGATTGCAAAGAACCAAACAGATAAAATATAGCTTTCATAAAACTGGAGGTTTGGTGGAGAATTAGCATGAGAGTTGTGCAGGCGACTTGCAAACGGAAGGCTGGCCAAGAGCTCAGATTTATGCTATGAAATAGAAATGCTTTTCTCCTGAGGTTTTCTTGAAAATATCACTGCATGTGGTCATGTTGGTTTACTGGCATATTTTCCTGAGTTTTTTTTCAAAGTGAAGGGGGGAGGAGGAAAGAGGAGAAGCCTGTTCCTTTAAGAGAAACCTAACTATCAGGGCATTGGGAAAGCATATAAAAATGCATATTATAAATAGCACAAATGGGAATTTAAAACATTATAGCATATTCAAATTTGGATGGAGGAATTGTTAAGAAAATATGGGAAATGTTGCCAGACCAGAATTGAAATTTCATTTTTTATGGAATGTTTATAGTGTCATATATTTTATTTCCATAGATTTCATCTGTCACCTACCAACATTAGAAAATTCTAAGGCCCAAAATTCAAATGTAGTTTTACAGAGATTTTTCTTGCCTATTTAACTCAGATTCAGTCTGAATTCAGACACAGGTATTTTAGTAGTCAAACTACAGTATTTGTGGTCCAATTTTCGTGGTACAGTTTTAGTAACTCAGAAACAAGAGATCCCGGATGGAAAGCTTACAAGCAGTACGAGCCTATAAGCAATTCAAACAGAATTTAATTACACAAAGGGTGGCTGAATTATGGAACACGTTGCTGAAGGCAGCAATAGATGCAAGAATTATAAATCAGTTCAAGAAAGAACTCCGAGAAAGGAAATCAAAAAGTAAAACAAATCAGCTCCTTTATAAACATCACAGGGTTAAATGGGGCAGGCCACAGTGGACTCAACAGTCAAGCCCTTTTTCTTTAAATGTTTCTGTATTTCCTAAGAAAGAAACTAAATAATCACTCCATTGATTTCCATAATGGCTGTAGTTCCAAGTACCAGAAATACATGAGTGTGTCTTTTGTGCTTTACCTGTGCTTACAGAATTTTTTTGCATTTCCTTTTATTTCAAACTTCATTTACACTTGCACTGTTTTACATGACTCTGGCAGTATAAAGCAGCCATGAAGTAACTGTAAATATGATTTATGCTCCCTTTACACTAGCAAAGTGATGTATAGTATCCTTAGGGAATGTGGAATCATGCCCAGTGCCCGTGAAACAGACACATAAACTCTGTTTAATTTTATTTAACAAGCACATTTCTATTTTATGGGGTTTTTTTATATCATTTTAAGACTCATATTCATTTCTTCTCCTTAAAGTAGACTGACAGAACTGAATTCAGTGTTCTCAGTGCATTAATATTTCATTAATTCTATGTATATTAAAAAAATGATGGTTTATACCTACACCTCTAAACAAACCACTACTAATAGATCTCTGTTAATTTTTCTCACCTATAATATTTGCAGTCTTAGGAATATTGAACACGGAAAGAGTGCATAAGTGAAGTAATGATTACTCAGGGTGATTACAATGCCATCATTTTTATATCAAATGAGCATTTCAGGGATGATTACTGTAGAATTGATTGAGTGCCTCACCAAACCCTTCGTATAATTGTAGTGTTGATCTTAAGGTTGATCAAACAGAAACAAAGAAGTAAAAATTGCCCTATAAGGGAGATAATTAAAAAAACAGAATCTCCTGGAAACAATATGTTTACCTAATTATAATTAAAAAAATAGAATCTCCTGGAAACAATGAATATGTTTACCTAATTTTAACTTCCAATGATTTATGGAAAAAATGGTAAAAAACTAGGCAGATGTATTTTTCTGCAGGTATTTTGATGCTTCTCTGAATGCTGTCTGTAGGAGACATTGTGGTTAAAAACAATATTAATTGATTCTCTGGGCCTAAGTGACACATATTTTTTTCAGTTCTTTGATCATCAACACAGAGAGAAGCCTTTGAGAGGGGTTGCAGCAATAATGCCTCATGTCCATTTTTAAATGCACTACACCGATGCCTGAACTCTTAAAAAATGGAATCAGGTGCTTAAAAAGTTAAAACTTTAGGGTTTTTTCCCCAGTGATTTAAAATTACTTCCATAAAGATTTAAGATGCTGACACCACAATGACTGGAATATCCATTACGTGCTTAGTAACCTTGTACAGCACATTTGAGATGTTATTATCATCAGTACTGATCCCTGTAGTGTCTCTGGCATTCAGGACCAGAGGTGCTCAGTGACTCAGACATACAGGCTACTGAACCCTTCCAGATACAGAATGTGTCCCTATACATGTCTGCAATGTAACTGAAAATACAGAAGTATTTTCAGAAGTGAAAAAATGTATTTAGGAGCAGCTCTTTAGAAACTGGGTGAATGGTGCTATAGAGTATAAAACTGCAGAAATCAAATGTAATTTTTCCAATTTCTTCAGTTTAAAACTCCTTTTATTACCATTTGATTTAATTTAATTGTACTGAAAAAAAATCCAGGATTTGTTTTTGGGGCTTGGTTGGTTTGTTTATTTTTAATATGGCAGTTATTGACTCCAAAAAGGAAATTGTTTGACCAAAATAAACAAAACCTAATTTGTGTTAAAGTTAGAATGGAAGACCAGGTTTAGAGTTCTTGTGTACAGCAGCAGTATTGTGCTTTACAACTGTGAATGTGGATTTTTTTTCACAGCAAAGAGATAAAGGATTATCAAAAACCCAGAAAAGTAAATAAAAGTAAAGAAACTGCTGCTGCAGCCATGGATGAGAAATAGCTTTATTTTTAGACTTATGCATGGCAGACAAAGAAATCTATATGAGCTTCTCCCTGTATCTTCCCTCACAGAACTTACGTGTAAAAAAGAGAAGCTTAAATGTAATTTTTTGGACATTATTTTACACAAGCATTTTTTTCATTCTGTCCTATTGATATACTACTTCTCACTTTCCTCTGCCCTTGCCAAAACTTCACACATGCCTCCTAAGCACAGGAACAGAAATCAGCATTGTGTTGTTTTGACTGCCGTTGCTTTGTGATCTTAAATGGTCCCTCAACCCTTTTGTCAATATTTATTGATGGGATCCACAGGCGCTCTGAGTGATCCCACTCTTGAGGGGCATAAACCAGTGGCAAGCTGGGAAGGCAAGAAAAGGGGGGCCTGCTCCAGGCAAGAGCTGGTTAGGAAATATCAAAAGCTCAGGAGCCATTGACATAATGTCAAACATTTCAAATCCTTGATTGTTTCTCTGGCTAATGCCATGCTAAACAGAACCATTATCACCCCCTAAAGTGGGAATGGATACATATATGCGCAACACATGCATGTACACTCGCCTCCAGGAACACACAAGAGTCTGCAGGGAAATTAAGCAATGCCAATGAAACCATGTACAGAGAAAGTTCTCGGATAAATTAACAGTGCAATTACATTACATGACATGCCACAAGATGGATGAGGAAAACTTGGCTATATTACGCTCTGTTTTCAAATTGCAATTTATTTGAGGGTTTTAATGGATGCCTTATTAAAACATCTCAGCATTGGTCAGGTTTCAGCGCGTGTCAGAGTAGCCCATGATTGATGACACCCTCTGCTGCTTCCCTTGCACATTTGCAGGGAATTTAAGCAAAGAGGGAATGAACAGAAGCTCAGATTCATATTGATCGTGTGAAGGTGCACTGCCTGAGAGCACAGTCTAATAACATTCTCTTAGCTGAACTGCCTCACATGAAGGCATTTATTACAAGAACTAAAATGTTATATTGTTCAGGATAAAAGAACATTGTACAAACAAAAGAGTAGGCAACAAACAAGGGAGAGAAGGAGAGAAAAAGAGAAAGAAAGAAATACTAATGTGTAACTTTAAGCAATGAAGTGCTATTATCTCCCAAGAGCATATTTCAGACAGCTAAAAAAATGGTGAATCTAAGCATGCTCTATGTGTAGATATAAAAGCATATTCTGAGGACAGACTAGAGACAACAAGTTCCTATTCTTTTCTTTAATCCATCTAATTTAGATGGGATCCTGTAATTATATTGGTAGCAATGAGGGTGGAGGTCAGGGCTAAACACAATTAGGATTTCGAACATCAAAATGGATAGCTTGACATTAATCATTTGACCATCCAATGTCTTTCTTCATCACTTTAAGTACTATATACTGTAGTTAATCGATCTGACCATCACCCATTTTATAAGCGAAAAGCACTTGTATCTAACCAGTGTAAATCTTAAAGAGTCCCCCACACTTTTAGAGAGAAGCTTCTTGATAGATTTGGACTAGACTTGCATAATATAAGAAATACTTCCCCTGTGAGATTTGCAAGCTACCTGATTGAAAAAGAGGAAATTTACATGGTTTCAGACTGCAAAAGCACTGCTGGCTTTTACCTCCCAAAACACCCTTTTAAAGAAATCCGTGTAAGTTGTTCATCACATCAGCAATGTTTGGTTAACTGATACTATTTTTTCTTCATTGTAAATGGACTCAAGCTGAAGGTAAAATGAGATAATCAACTACAGATGAGGTAGAGTAGCAATACCCTTGCCCCTAGGTACCTGAAAACACAATACTGATTGCAAATAAAAATTCAGGTTGGGCATTAGAGTCCGATTCTTTCAGATGCTGAGTACTTGTCAGTACCACTGCTGTGGCTGTGTTCTATTTACTTTGTCTTTCTCTGGCCTGCAGAAAGCACTCAGTATCATCCATGATCAGATCTCCAAAACACTCCCCACATATCTATGCTTGAGGCTTGGTTAAGCACTGTCTCATATGTCAGCACTGCCTCTGGCTGTTTGCAACTCTAATACCATTCCAGTTTCAATTCCAGGTCTAAAAGATTATTTGTTTGACCTGCCTTGCTCGTCATTATCTGAGCTGCTAATTTTATTATTTTGTTAGCACCCTGGGCTGCACGGTATAAAGCAACACTATAAAAGTGTAGTTTGATTATATTGGAATCATTCAGCATCACAGAGCAAACAAAATGCAGCACTCCCACCCACACTGCTATGGTAGCAAAGAAGAGGGAGTAAAGAAGAGGGGGAAGGGAGGATAAAAGCTGTAAGAAGGATAAATAAGAGTAAAAAAGCCATTGTGGTTGAAGAGCTTTACAAATTCTCTCAGGCTAGAATTGGACAAATTTTCTCCGAGACTATCTGAATTACTTGGTACTCAAAATATTTTTTAAAAGAAATCGTGGTAAAAATAATGCTAAAGCAGTTGGAATCTCTGAAGTTTTTCTGACTAGAAACAATGAATGAAATCTCTAAGTCTCCAGTTATGAAAATTAACCTTTATAGAAATCATAGAAATTTGACTAGGATTTAGAAACCTTAGGTCAGTGCATCAGGTCTCAGTTTGAACTTAGACAAGTCACTGTGCTTCTACTATTCAATGTTCCCATTTCTTTCTGTTATAGTTTCACCACATTTTTCCATCTGTTTTTTAAACATCTCCATCTGATTAAGCATTTTAGACATTCAAATTACAACTTTTGAAATTTTATTCTAAATATAGACAGGGTCCTTTAATATTCCCCATATTTAATATTAGTTATACTGCTGAAATGTTGAATCAGAATAATTACTGAATTCTTCTGCTTTTGTTTCTGAAGGTTTTATCCTCCCTTCACCCCCATGTTTTATTTTCTAAGTATCTGACAAAGTTAACTTGAACGTCTAAAAGGAAAAGGGCTCAATTTTAATTCTCCCCTTTTGTAGTCCATGCTACTCTCGATACTGCAGACCTCACGCTTGTTTCGTTGTTGCAGAAGCATTAAAATGGCTGCCTCATACTGCAGGCATTTTATGGCATAGGAAAAAGGCTTTTTGAAACAGAAGAGTTCATATACTTCAACCAGGACATTTACCCTTGTGATTAGCCTCCTGTGACTCTTTCAGATCAGTGCACATAACACCTGAGCAAGTCATCATAGGTAACCTAGCCAAGTCATAGACATGATCATGAGCCTTAAAACAATTCTGTATTGAAAGCCAGTTACCAAATATTTTCTAGCTACTATAATTCAGTTTCAACTTTATTTATGTAGATGAAACACAGTAAAGATTAAATGTTAATAAACATTGATTTTCCAATTAATAATTGAAAATCCCATACTAAGTGTACCTTAGAAGATGCAGCTCAAATAGTTCCAATACAAGCAAGTCACATTTTCTCAGCTTGATTATAAGCAGTAACCATGTCTATTATAGCTAAGATAAATAAACAGATATTTTCTGGCAGTTTAGTGCACAAATGCAACCTCCTAACCCTCACCATCAAAAGGTCAAAAGCTGCAAAACCTAGTCCATTAACCTCTGTAAATGGTTGTGATATTAAAAACTGACTCTCAATATCCAAGGGTCATGATCTAGTGCAATAACCATCAGCAATAAAGAATTATGACTATAGTACATTATCCATCTATAAAATGGCCATTTATGACACCAGCACATGGGCTATCTGTAACAGGAATGAACCACCCCTTTCTAAGAATCACTGCACACTTTTAGTTATGGGGTTATGATAAAACCTGTTAAAACTTATTAAGTTCTGAAGCAGAGAACAGAACTACTATCTGTATATTAGGAGAAACAACCAAGACTTACAGGCTAATAAGGTTTAGTAGAAACCAGCAGTTTAAAGTATCATTCTCAGTCTGATTTCCAAACTGGGACACATAAATTTCAGATTTAGCTAGGTATCACCTCTTTACAAGTGAGCCACGGACAGGTGGAATTCTATCAAGATGCAGAGGGGCTGTTTCAAGAAAGGGTCAGCTAATTTGTGCTTCCAGCAAACTTTCCTGGTAGTTAAACAGGGTGCTAGCACTCCAAGCAAAGCAAGGATTTTGCAAATGTGCCTGAGAAAAAGCCAAGTGGGTCCGAAAAAAATAGTACAGATGATAGAGCAAAATCAATTTTAGTAGTGTCAACATAATTTTGATCACAAAAAGTCTTTTTTCAGGGAAAGAAGGTAGAGAGTGACTGACAATTTAAGAAATAGGATAAATAAATACAAAAAAAAAAAGTCATGAATTTTTTTGAACTTAAAAAACTATTGACAGAACAGGTCAAAAATTAGTATCTTTCCTATAAGACATGCATATATTTATAACTCTATATAGATGGATAGAAGACTACCTTCATTTGCATGACATCTCTTTAAATTGCTGAGATGTCTCATGGTAGAAACTTAGACCAGTAAGTTATTTAATCAATCACTAAAACTCTGATAATACATTAGCTTGGAAGACCTGGAAAAACCTAACCCACTCTCTCTTTTAGAAAGCAGCTGGTCTTAATAATTAAAATGGAAAAACTCCATCCATCTTAATTTGCAAAGAAGTCACCCAGACAGAACTTCAGCACCCTATTGTAGTTTCACAGGATGTCTGAAAGGGCTAGGGAGAAAGTAGAAAATATCCATTATTTTAATTTTGACAACAGATACAGAGAAGCCTTTTATTTGTAATTAGATGTGAGAGGTTATCAAAGCTAAAAGCAAATAACATACCAATATTGTTTACTCTTCCTTTTTCTTTTTGTTGGATTCAACGAAATACAGCCATGGAGTCAATAACTGATTTTCAGGAATGGAATTAACTATACCCACATTGTCTTGCTTTTTCATTTTCTAGTCACAGAAAAACAAGGAAAAACCCATGCATGAAAATATGATATAGATTTTAAATAAGATTGCTGAAGCCCTTTTTTTTTCACTGCAATTTGTAGTGAAAATGAAGTCTCTGCTAGAATAATGCTGATTTGTGCTGTTTTACTGCTTCTGTTCCGCCCATGAACTTGTCATTTGTTTTCTCCATTTATGAAACAAAAGAAACAGCAGAATTAAGCAGGACTAGATGCAGGATGACACTGGGCATTGGAACTGAAACGTAGAGTATCTACTCAAAAACTGGTTAAGATGAAAATTTTTTATGGTACTTAGTCTTCCGGAGAACCTACTGGGCAGTGTTACTTGTCAAGAGTAGAGGAGAGTTCCAAGAGGGTGCCTGAGCATGACAGTGGAGAAACTGAGACACTGTGAATCCAAACAGGTCAGATAGAGACCGTGTTTCAGGATGAAGCCTTACCCACACAAAAACTCTGTGTAAATAAGATTGCATGAACAGCAGCTACTTTTGCATTTTGCAGATGACTCCCTGGTGTAGAACCTGAAGGCAAAGGTCACTGGAATGTGCACTGAATGGCAGTGGAGGCCAGTTGATATTCTGTTCTCCAGTCCTTTGTACAGAAAGGGAAAGAGTAGAGCATATAGCATACTGAGTGGCTACAAAGCAGCTACAAAGAAATTATTTCTTTAGTGAGATCAAATAATGCACATTCACCATCTGAGCACATTTTTTTAATGGCTTAACAGCTGGCAAGCTCTGGAGGATGCCTAAGAGCATCTTTTCTCCCTGAGCAACAACTTCCCATCAGTCTGTCCCAGCCTATGGTCAGGGTACCAGATCTCCTTCATTGGGGAATGTTAATCCACCAGGTCAGAAACCTTCTTCTACCACTGTGGTTAACAAAAATATTAAATCATAAGTTTGTTTCAGATGTTGTCTTCTTTCCCAGAGCTGGGCTTGTTTTCACTCTTAGTAAACCATTAGATTTTGTCCTAATTCAAGGACAGTTCTAAGAAAAGCATATGTAAATACAGTGACAAGATACACGTACACAGGGTGCGCAAACAAACTTCATTTGGGCATAGTCTACAGTACATGTGTAGGTTATCTTGGAAGTCAGTACCTCTAAAATATGTTTTTCTGTGAAATATATGCTCATTTTCCCTGAATCATCCATTTTTGTCACTTCTTAATTTTCTTAGCACCACTGAAATGTGGGCAAACAAATTTCTTTTATTCTAAAACATCAAGGTAAACAATATCTATAAATGATTAAACTGTAAGAAACAGATTTTCCTTGAATAATTTTAATTCATAGTTATAAATGACCAATGGAATTACTAGAAAGTTTTGTTCATTGTTTTTTACCACTTTTACAGGTAGAATGTAAAGTCCTTTGTATGATTTTCTAAAAGTAGCAGGTGCTCAGTTTAAGCTATGTGAGTTAAGTTTCTTACTGGTGATAAGTTATATGGTTCCACAGGAGAGACCATCTTCATTCTGATGGAATAGTTTCAGCAACGAGTAGAAATAATATGAGATAATTGTCCTGCCCTAAACAGATCCTGACATTGTTATGTCAGTGGATATTTAGGGTGTATGTTTTCCAAATATATTCACATTGTTGGGATTTATCTATAAAAGTACATTCCAGTAATAAATTTACTTTCAGCACACAGAAATATTTACAAATATAAAGCAGTTCATGTCTTTGATTCACTCCAAATATTTGTAGGAAGAGCTTCCTAATTTAATAAATTCATCAAAATGACCACATCATGACCAGCTAGCATACTTCACTTGTCATGTGAATTATTTACTGAAAAGGCAGATATTTGTCTTTGTCCAGATCATTTGCATCATGTGACTCTGTACACTCTTCTCAGCAGTAAGGTGTGCAGGATGTATCCTGATCTTCTCCTCTCTTCCCTTATTTAGGTAAAGAGATTATTTTTTTTTGCTAATCCTGCAAATTTGGAATAGTAATCCTATAAAGATAACTGAAAAAATGGAAAAAGGTTAGAACATCATCACCACCAAAAAACACACACACTTAATATTTAGTTAAAATATGATTTGACAGGCGGAGCATTGCTGTACAATGGACCTTCAGCTAGTTATAATAATTATAATGACCAGACATATTCCATGCCACATTCTGTCAAGAAAGCTTTTCAGATTGTCTCCCAAAACGGCAAGGTTAGCCCATTCTTTCAGGAGGCACAATTTTTCTGAGACTTACACACTCAGACATGGTGCAAGAAACAGACCTGATCCCCCTAAGGGATTAAACACAGTCCACGAGCTTCATAAATCTAGATGCTTTAATCAAAATGCCAAATTTCAAATTAACTCTATGAAGCCATTTCCCCAATTGCTGAAAAGGTTTAATTTCAGTAGCACCTTTCAGATTGAATTTAGAAAATAAACTATTTCCACTGAAGAGAGATAAATTCATTAAAAGAACACAAACATTCAAGTACGAAATGTAACTGAACAGGGAAAAACAATATGATCCTTCAATTCAAAAAAATGCATACAACTTAGCAAAATCTATTGCTAAAATAAATGCATTATATATTGTTAATGCTCATCATTAATAGTTTTGGGCTCTAATTTGACAGGTCAAAGTTCCCCTTGCACTAAGTTGTTTGATCTACTGTTGGACTCTTGTTAGTTTTTTGCAAAGCTGAGTGCAAAATATTCAGTTGAGATATCAGTATTATAATTCTAAATTTAGTAAGGCCTGCATGGCTCAAATCTTATGCACTTTCTGGTTTTTAATCTGTTTTTAATGTAGAAATAGTAACCATGACCAGAAATAGTACCATAAAACAAATTACCATAGCAAGTAAATTAGAAATTATTAGGAATGTTTTGGTTGGGTTTTTGGTTGGTTGGTTTGGTTTTTTTTAATTACTAAATTCTGAGTTTCCTCTCTGAGAAGGTAGTTTCAGGCATTTGGTTGCATTATATATCATATATACCATGTGGCTCACAGAAAGAATTTTTATTCTGTTTAGACCTGTACAAAACTGGGAGAAAAATCTGCTTTGTGACCTTATGGGAACTTGATACCTGACTAAGCAGGAATATATATTAAATCTTATCCTTGATCATAGGTACTTGTGCAAAGTAACTGTTTCAAGATTCTTCTTCCTTCACACAAAGTCTAGATATGAAACAAACTTTAGAAAAAATGCTAGGATCTTGCTCAGGGGAAAATTGCTGTAGTATACCACAGAAGATGTACTCCAGAAACCTGGTGTATCCCTAAAAACTCTCTTTTCATCTCCTGTCTTGTAATCTGTAAGTTGAACATTGCACTTTCTATTTTATTTTATTTGGATGTACCAAGAGTATCTTGAACTTTTATGTGTCTCTTTATTTTATTGATCCTCTCTGCACTCTTAAAAATAATGGGCTTTTAGAATCCCAGAGCAACTAAAATTTATCTTTCTTACTTTCGTGCTCATTCCTTTCTAAAACACACACATTTAGTGGATAACCTTTTATGTATTCGGAAGTCATCAGGCAATTGCTAACACCAAAAAAAAACCAGTCCTGTCTAATTACTCCTTTAGAGAAAGGGCACACACTTTTTTACACACTACCTGCTGTTTGCCTGCTACCAGGCTACCATTAGACATTTTTCTTATATCTTTGTTGGCATAACTCTATGAGATAGTCATGTATGTTCTCCCTGTGCTGGTGAATTAAAAGTCCACTTTCAGTGAGTAAGATTAATTATCCATTTAACCAAAACTAGATTCATTCTCTTATTGGGGCAGGAAAGAGTGCAGAGTGGGATGCTGGAAAGATGCAGGTGGGAAAAGAAAGGGGCAGAGTGCCAGCTAGGCTGCAGTATTCAGTTACATGTGAAATGATTTGTAATTCTGAGTAATCACTTAGGACAAGCCCTTGCACCATTTTATCTATACATGACTCTAGGCCAAAGTCAATACTCATAGTAAAATAATGAGATGAAGCTAACTGAGCCCCTTTATTAATGCTCCAAGGAGCAAATCCGATGCTTAAGCTTCTCCCATGGAAAGTATCCACTTCTTCCTAAAATGAATGAGTAGGTCATGATGGCCAGTAGTAACTAGGATTCTTACCTCCAAAAAAACATGGAAAATTTCCTTTCTTATTTGTTCACCATGTCACGCTTTGCCCAGCCGCACATGAAGCCATATAAATTTTGCATTACGTGTAGACTCATTAGAGAAATCTTTCTCTCTTTCTTAAAAGCTTTCCCTGACTTGGAGAGATGGAAAGGAAAACCTACACAATGAAAGTCCAATAAACCAGAAGGAAAAAACAGTACACTGTTTCAGATGAATGGTTTTATTCTCACTACCGTCAACAATATGAAGAAATTCAACTACCCAAGGAACTTGGAAGCAGTGTTCCATCACAGTTGTTTTAGTTGGTTTTTTGTTTTTGGTTTTTTTGTTTGTTTGTTTGTTTTGTTTTTTTGTTTTTTTGAAGTATAGTGTTCTGGTTTTGGCCAAGTCTTAATTTTTTGCAGGAGTCATGAGAGGTGGAGCCTGGAGCCATGTGGTATGGCCAAGACCCTAATGTTATTTAAAACCATCTCGTGTCATTGTAGTGGGGCAGGGGACAGGACTCTTGCTTCAGAAAAGAAGGATGTCTCTTTCCAGTGGAGCAAGAGTGGCAGAGTAATGGAGTACTGCTGATCCTGACCAGAGAGAGCAGTTTGTGTGTGATTGGGGTGTGCTCCATGCTCTCTCTTTCATGCATTTTTTTTACTAATATTGTTGCTGTTACTGTTTGTTCTCTTCCCTCTTGATTTTTTCCAGTAAGTTGTTCTTATCTCAGCCTGTGATGTTTGCCCTTTGTGTCCCCAGTTATCCTCTCCAGCCACCAATGGGGGAGGAAAAGCAAGTCAGCAGCATGTGGTTTAGGAGTCTGGGGCCAGGGGGAATTAAATTGCAGAGTATGACTCCAAAACCATGTCATGTAGTCATGTTACCTCAGGAAGCTTTTCATACTGCAGCAACTGGCAATTTTAATTACAGAACCATAAATAATTATTCTTTGTCCTTGTTTCATTCCTCTGTGGTTGTTCATGATGTATCCCAGTCATCAAGTGATCTCTTGCCCTGGACCATCCAATTGCTTATCCAGAGTTTTGTAACTCGAGATTCTCCCATTTTGCTACAGCTTTCTGTGTAGTCTTTAGTATTTCATGTCCTGATAAGTCTCCAATTTTACATCAATAGGCTTTGGAAAATCCAAATCTCAACAAATATTAGCATATGTGAAGTGTTGTGTGATTGTTCCATAAATATAACAGGGCCACAAAAAATTTTTCACAATTGTATTACATGAATCAAAGCCTTTGATAGAATATTGTATTTTAGTCCCTGTAAGCATTTGTTTCAAGTGACCACAGAATCAGTGAACTAAATTCTTTGGGATTTAAATCAAGCAGATCTGAAAATCTTGCTTGCTTTTAAGAGCAAGAAGCAGTGTAACACAAGTTGATGCAAGATCAGCTTTCAGATGCAAGATGGCATTCCAGTTTCAAACACAAAACTGCCACAACAGCACAACACTTTGAGCTTCACAAACTCAGATGAATCTAAAGCTTTTAAAAATGTTTCAAGTGTCCTAATTAAAAGCAAATGTCTGAATTCTCCCAGTATGTCAACAATTTTGAATAAGAGCCTGAAACTCATGATAAGCCTCACATTACTCCTTCCATTCCTAAAAAAGGAAAGGTTACAATCAGGAACCATAAATTTTGTATGAAACTGATAGAATCTCTGGTGATTTCTTTCTGCTGGTTCAGGAGGAGTCTCAGAGTTTGGAAAGATAAAGCAATTTTATTTTAAAAAATACTGGTTTTGACTAAAAAGTATTTCTCAAAAGTCTATCCTCTTTAGCAAAAAGAGGTAAAAACTAATTATTTTGTGAAAGGACTGTTTCCTGTTGATTTCATCATTATTACATTTCACTGTTATTTCTTTTAATTTTCATTTAAAACATTTTGTTCAATCACTTAAAAGTCTTGACATGATTGCTATCTTTGAATACTGTGTAATATAGTAGGTTTGATGCCCAGACATTAATTGTATTTACAGACCAAACCCAAATTAGTTAAAATAAATGTAAGCAAATTTTTTGATTTGTGAAAATAATTAAATAACTTACTGCTCTGTACAAGTTGTTCTAGCTGTGCCCGAGCTATGAGTATAACCATTTGTATCAGCTTTTCCAGACGATCCTCCTGGCAATGTTATGTTTCCCCATGGTGGCTGAACACGATGCAGTGTGTGCCCAGCTGTTCAAGAAGGCCAATGGCATCCTGGTCTGGATCAGAAAGGGTGTGGCCAGCAGGAGCAGGGCAGTGATTGTCCCTGTGTACATGGCACCGGTGAGGTCACACCTTGAATCCTGTGCTCAGTTTTGGGCCCCTCAGTTCAGGATGGGCACTGAGATGCTGCAGTTCACAGAAGGGCCACGGAGCTGGTGAAGGGTCTGGAGCTCGAGTCTGACAAGGAGCAGCTGAGGGAGCTGGGGCTGTTTAGCCTGGAGAAAAGGAGGCTCAGGGGAGACCTTATTGCTCTCTGCAACTGCGTGAAAGGAGGTTGACAAGATGAAATGGCCCCAGATTACACAAGGGGAAGTTTAGATTGGCTCTTATACAAAATTTATTCATCCAAAGTGTGGTCAGGCATCGGAACAGGCAGCCCAGGGACATGCTGGAATCACCATCCCTGAAAGTGTTCAAAAGACATGTGGATATGGCAGTTGGTTTAGCGGTGAACACGATGGTGCTGGCTTAGCGGTTGTTCTCAATGGTCTTGGAGGTCTTTGCCAACCTTCAGAATTCTATGATTCTATCATTCCTGCACCTCATGTGGCACCAGTGAGGACCATATTTCTGTTCAGCACCATCAGTGATTTTTGATCTAGATTCCTCTGTAGACTCATGATCTGTGCTGAGGAAGCCATTTTGTAAAGAATTAAAAAATATGCACAGAGTAGAGAGGATCCAGTAAATCCAAGAGCGACAACCAAGTCCATAATTTGAATTTGAGAAAGAGAGTTAAAGAATTCTGATGGATGCAACTTGTTCTGTGATTTAGCAATAGGCTACTTCAATTCTAGTCAAATGTGTGCTTAATTAATTGGAAGCAAAAATTAATCTGGACCTTTTTTTGTGTCATTGTATATTATGTAAGATTTCCATAATGTTATTTCATAGTGTAATAGTTTGTAAAAAAGAGAAGGGTCAACTGTTCTGACAAACCTGATATACTCAGTAAATACACTGCAACTTTAGGAAAAAAAACAAACAATGTTTAAAACTTACCCATATTTTCCTTATCTTGTTAATAAGAAAACATGAAAGCAGAGCAGGGCAATATGCTTTGTGTAAGTTGAAGAGAACCAGGTTTACAGGAAAGAGGCATACATATATCACAAGAATTTATCATGTAGCTTAAAATGAGGCTAAAAAATCCACATAAAAATAAACTGTGAATTCTTGCATGACTTGCAGGAGAAACCACAACCTTTCGATTGAGTTCTTTCCCAAAGAGGAAGTAGTGCTTGATAAGACTTTATAAAGAAGAAGTTTTTAGGCCCTTATACACAGGTAAAACACTAAAATCAGATAAAAAGCTTGCACTTTAGACATGGCAAACATATTTCTACTTTCAAATCAGAAATTTACCAACAAAATGCCTTTCTATCTATTTATCTTGGGAAATCTTTCTTTTCCCAAGTGTGAAACACATAGTTCCCTGGATATCTTCTATCGAGAAAGAAATGAGTAATTTGATTATTGGTATCTCTGGGGAGGAGTTAGTAATAAAATGCTGTCTTTAAATATTTTCTATCATAAACTAAAATGACTGAATAGTTGACTAGAAAATTACAGTTAACTTTGGGGAGCTATTAATATAGATCTTTAAAAAGCCTATTTTCAAAAGACCTACTAACTATGAAGGGCAGCACTGTATAATCCTTCAAGAAATGGGTTAAAACCCACAGAATGGCATAATCCAGGGCCTAAAAATTCATCTCTCGATTTCATCTTCTTCCTGGTAAAAAAACTAAGAAACAACACTGTCTTGGTGTGAAAACATCTATGTGGGGCAAATGCATCTAGGTCATGCAGAAAGCAGTATGTTGCCATAGCTATCATTAGTGTAATACACTTCACAGCAAGTCCTACTGTGAGCTAAATTCAGGCCCAGTGGGTGCTGCACTATTGACTTCAATGAAGCTGCACCTGCTTATACCCTATCTGAATCAGGCCTCGTGTCTACAATAAGAATAGTATTTCAATCACTGCCATTCACTGAACACTATTTCAACAGCCTCTCTGTGTGAATTCCTGCTATAGAGTATCTGATGTGCAGTAGCTGGCTATTCTGTCCCAGCCTGTTTGCCCTCCCCTCCATCATTCCTCAGAGCACACCTCCTTTGGGCAGAGAGACACAAAGTTTGGTTGCTTCTAAAGAGTGCCAAGGGCACACATTGCCATTATTTCGGTATATAGTACCTGTTTGTCAAAATGTTGTAAAGCAGTTCATAATCTCAGCTTTGAGGGAAAAACCTGTTGCATATGTATTTCTTTGTAGACTTTTTCATTGCCAGAGTTCATTAGAAGCATTAAATGTCTTTCTAGCGAAGAACAACTAAATGGCATTTAAAGATGTCACCACCTGAGAACTAGGCTGTGAGTGTGACTAATGGATGTTTCCCTATTTGCTTGGTGAGTCATCCCAGCACTGACACATTCCTCTCGTTGTATTTGATACCTGTAGCTACATTTCTGAGTATTTCCTTCCTCCTGGGTGCACTTTCTAACTTGTGTCTCTTAGTCTCTCTCTAGTCCTGCTTCATCTTACTCTGTACCTCATCTCCACTTCTCAATGTGCTTTTCATCTTGCCCTTCAAGACCTTATAGCAGATATTTTTTTTCTGTTGTCTTAGAGGTATAAAAAAAAAATCTTTATCAAAACAAGTTTTTATTTCATTTTGAGCTGGCTTCCTTAAAATAGTGGCAGAATACAGGCACACTGAAGGGAAAAAATGCAGAATCCTCTTGCTAAACACATAAGTGGAAAGCTCCAACACGTCCTGATGGACAATAAGAATGTGGACCATGCCTATACAAATCCTCATGAGCTGATTTCCACCACAGTGCCACATGATAAATTCTGTGTTCTTCCTTCCTGTGTTCTTCCTTCCTTCCTAAGGAGGAAGACTTCAGCTCCTTACTGGCTGATTAACCCTGCAGTCTCCTTTACCTGGCACAACAGTTGTGGTAGCATTTGCCAAATGTGTGGAATCCAGTCCAGCATAGCAGAGATGGAGAAAAGAACAGGAGGGAGCAGCTGAGCTGCAGCCTGCAAGAAACCTTCTGGATCAGACTTTGTTCTGACATGCAGGAAAAGGATAATTTGTGTCTGAGAAAGACTCTAAACTTTGTTCTTCTGCTTCCCAGGTAAATGCCATAGCTAGCATTGAGAAGACAGAAATCTTCTTCTCTTCCATGCCACAGAAGTCTTAAAAGGTAAGCATAAGTCAGCTTCCTGAATTCACATGATATCTTTTTGAGAACTTGACTGCTGTGAATGCTCTGCCCAAACCTCAGGAGCAACACTTCTAAGTCTGGAAATCACCAAAAATTACTTTGCCTGGATTACTGGCTGATCTATGTTAAGGAGTCATATTTTTAAAAGAAGAAAAATATATGAATGCATGTCACTAGTGTGCGATTTTTGGAAACTACACTTTTCTGCATCTGAAAAACAAGAAAAGTATTGATTCTTCTGTAGGGATTTTTAATTACATTTTTAATGATTTTTAAATACTTTTAGGAGTCTTCTGGCATTTTTAGGAAAAGTTTGTAGAGCTCTTGTGCCAGAGCATTGCTCCTTTTCTGTAAGCTGCACATATACTCTCTCAGCTACTAACCTCTGAAACGTGGTCTTTTAACTGGGTTAAAAGCACTTGAAGAACAGCATATGAGGAACAAATACAATGACCTTCCTTGAGACTTTCAGCTGTGAAGTCTCCTTGGAGCTACATGTCTCAGTTACGTCTTTTTGGGGAGTATTTTGTTTCCATAAAGCTGAAATCTAAAAAAATTGAAAAGTGTTTGAAAGAAAACCTAAGCCAGTGCTTGATGGCAGTTTAGTTGCTGACAATCAGGTGAACTTCTGCAAAAATTTTACATTGAAGGTTGTCAGCTAAAGACTGGTTGTCAGAGGCTGTCATCATAGGATGACATCACAGTAATTCTGAGTCTTACATTGGATTTGCTTTTTCTGAACAATTTGTTTCCTACAGCAGAATACTGCTGCATTGCAAGTTATGGGAGGAAAAAGGTAATTCAGTGGGTTGCTTTCTTGTGAGGCTATAACCTTAAAGGAAATGTAACTAAAAGCTGCAGGATCTTTCAGATACGATTACTTGTGTAAGTCTGACAGTTCTAATGTTACTCAGTAGACATTCTGAATTTGAAATATTCAGGGATATGGTTATTTATATTTTAAGCTGGTTTATCTCTGCATGGTCACCTTGGCAACATAGAAGGAAGGAAAGAATGCATAAAAAGACTCTGCTTTTCAATAAATGTTTATCACGCACTTGCTTGCATGATACAACTTGGTACAATACTTTGCTAAATCCAGACTGGGGGGCAATGCTGTTTACCTTAGCTGCAAATGTACAAAGCATCTTACTGAATATTATTTCTTATATGAGCAATGAAAGAAACAGCACAACAGAAACATCAAAATGAGCACAATATATTGAGAACAAAATGTCCATAACTTGACAGTATTTCATAAAATCATAGAATTATCAAGGCTGGATAAAACATTTAAAGATCATCAAGTCCAACCATCAGCCAGCACTAACTGCAACCCCTAAACCACTAAACCATCACCCAGAGCCAGATCCAGTCACCTCTAAAACACCTCCAGGTATGGTGACTCCACCTCTCTGGGCAGCTGATTCCAAAGTCTGACCACACCAACAGGGAATTGTTTTTTTTAATATCTAGTCTTAATCTCCTATCTCAAAGCCATTTTCTCTGATCCTCTCACTGCAGATAAGATGGAAAAGACTGTGCTCATTCCACTAGAACCTCCTCTCTGCTAGTTGTAGAGAGCCATGAAATCTCCCCTGAGCCTCCTTGAGACTAAACAAGCCCAGCTCCCTCAGCTGTTCCTCAAAAGACAAGTTCCCTAGACCTCTCAGAGCCTTGCTGCCCTTCACTGGACACACTCCAGTACTTGAATGTCCTTTTTTCAGTGAGGGGCCCAAAACCGAATTTGGTACTCGAGGTGTGGCCTCACCAGTGCTGAGTGCAGAGCAATGGTCACTTCCCTGGTCCTGCTGGCCACACGATTGCTGATACAGCCAAGATGCCACTGGCCTTCTTGGCCACCTGGGCCCAGAGCTGGCTCACACTCAGCCTGCTCTTGACCAGCACCCCCAGGTCCCTTTCTGCTGGACAGCCACTCTTGCCCAGCCTGTAGCACTGCCTGGGATTACTGCGACCCAAGAGCAGGACCTGGCACTTGGCCGCAGTGAACCTCATGCTGCTGTCCTCAGCCCAACGACTGAGTCTGTCCAGGTCCCTCTGCAGAGCCTTCCTTCCCTCCAGAGATCAACACTCCCACCCATCTTGGTATCACCTGTAAATCTACTGAGGGTGCCCTCAATCCCCACATCCAGATCATCAATAAAGAGGTTGAACAGAACTGGATCCAATTAAAATTCTGTAGTAAAAAACTATACTACAGTTTTTAAGTCCCAATAAAGTTGTCTATTAGGTATTACAGACAAAAGTTTTGCAATATTTGGATATTTGCTTCTATTTTCAGTATTGGGACTTTTCTCACTTAAAAGAAATTACTAATGGTAGTATGGAAACTATTAACTTCGCAAGGAACAGTTTAAGATGTTTGATCCTCCTTTGATGAAGTGTGAACACTAGACCTCTTTCCAGAGGTGTAATGGTGATTCTTCTCTGAAGGGAGAGAAGGGAGGGAGTGAGAAGGGAGAGTCTCTGTAACTTTGCTTAGGATAAATTATTTTCAGTGATCAGCTTAATTAGCTGTTAGTAAATGTTACTCTTCATATTTCCATTTTACATTAATGCTGTACAATCTGTCCAAAATGTCAGATGTGAATCTCAGTGTTATTCAATGGACTTACATTTTCCTTTAGTAAAACACAGCACAAATAAATGCAAACATCCAGAGGAGGCCTAGTGCACATATAGGGTACTAGTACTATTTCATTCCAGAAAACAAACAAACAAATCCCAAACCCATACCTTCAGAGCGAGTTCTTACAGGAGGAACATTTCAAATCATGCAGGTGTGATGAATTTGATCCAGCACTTGGAGCTCTAGGGCTGATATTAGCATATCAAAATACAGCCTGTCAATTTAATCTCTAAAAGTTTATATTAAGAGAAAAAGAGAATCAAGACAGATGAAGGGAAGTGACTTTCTTAGACTACACAAGAGATTAATGAGAGAGTCTGTAATATAACACAAGTCTTCTGCTTTCTGTGTTAGTGACTCATTAGCTCTTTCATGCAGTCCAGTATCCTAGATTACAGCCTATGACAAATATTATGAATCAGTTTAGGAAGAATTTTCCTTCACCTTAATCAATCTCTTTTGTATTTTAAAATGCAGCAATATGGAGAATCAGATCCAGAGTTTTGTATTGGTTCAGCTTATGGTATCTATAAAAGTACAAACAATCTTTGGGTTTACCATACCCTTTTAGTAGTTTCTGAACAGAACAGAAAATGAATGCAGAATTGGGACTACTCCACATCCCTCAAATTTCTCTCATTCTAATAAAATCTAGTTCTAAATTCTCAATAAAGTTTTAGGCTGCTTTAAAATGCAAGGACTTTTTTTTACAGGACTTTATATTCTCCTACTAGTCCTAGCAGGACTGAAAATGAGTGATGGACAATGGTGCTAAAAATTCTTTTGATGGAATAATTGTCTCTTTTTTTTTGTCTTATACCAGTTCATGAAGCATGCATCCTTTTCTGTCAGTGTTTTGGGTATCAAATTTGAAAGTTAAAGTTTTCTCTGTGTGTGAAAGGTGCATCTGAGGCATTCTTGAGCTGAATTTTGTTATCGGTTCTGTAGCAATACCCTATGACAAAGTTACTTATTTAACTTGTAGATAAAAAAATCTGTGAATCATCATTTTCAGTGGAGCTGGCTACACAAGTTTCCCAAGCTTTAAACTTACAGAATCAGGACTTTGGCTGCAGAATTCTGTTGAGCTAATATATTAATGCTGTTATCTTTTGACATGGGAATTTTGCATATGTTTTTTATATACAGATATATATACACACACATTTATACAAACATATTACACACGTGATATATGTTATTTTTGATTAATTGCCTACTGGATCTATTTGAAAATACAGAAGAAAATCCAGTGGGTTTTTTTCTGTATACATACCAGACATACTATTTTAATTTTAGTCATGTGGATTCTGAAGAGAAATGTGCTTCTAGGTTTACCCTAGCCTCTCTCTGGTGACAAATAATATAAGCTCCCAAATGTGTTTTGACCTTCATAGGCTAAAGGCCAAACCTTCAAAGAAGGGCTTCTAAAAACCTTCCAAAGGAGGCAGTTTACCACAGTGCCACAACTCATCGTTCAGGTCTGTTTGAACACCTTTGACAGCAGATGATAGCTAAACAAAACCAGAATATGAAAAAGATCCCTGTAAAAGATCCTTTTAGGCTACTCTTTTAAGAAAAATAAAGGAAATGCTCTAAAATAACTTCCTTCACACAATCAGATCAAGTTAATCTGTATAAATTTAGAAATTCCATCTTTGATTCAGCCTGCTCCCCTACCCCCAAAAAACAATACCAGGACAAAGTAATCAGTGGTGCTTCTACTTGTGAAGCTTGGTAACACTGGAGAAGTTCCAAGTGCAGTCATACAATGTGTGTTTTTCAGGCACTACCACAGAGTCACAGTACAAAGGGGCAAAACTGATGGCAGAAGACAAAAAGCACCATCTATTTCTTAGGGTACTGCCTCTGAATTAACTGCAAGGTGATGTTGTTTTCTGTCACTGTGGGGTGAATAGACTAAAGTCACATTATTCAATAATTTTATTCTAATTGGGAGTGAGAAGCCTAAATATGATGAGGTACTAACAATTAAGGTGCTAATATTAGGGGTACCCTCAAGAATTTACAGTGTACAGATAAGTATGTGCCTGGAATGGACTTTGTAAATCATCTACTTCAACTACTTTCTACCAAAAGCTTTGGGTACCAGACACCTACTCAAAAATACATTAGGCTAGGAAAGGGAATTCCCATTATGCGTCTGAAGAACAAGAAACAAAAGGTGACTTCTGAACTACATTTGAACCTCTGAGAGTGAGCTTAATGTCTCAGACACACAAAAATGTTTACTGGTTTTACTATTATTTGCTAATAACTAAGTTCCGACAAACGAAAATCAAATGCTTGGCTTGAACTTCCATAAAGTTTTAGAAAGAAAAAGACATTCACTAATAAAGAATCATTCTTTTGGTACTCTTTGGAATCTGTAGAAAGGGATGCATTACCACTAAGGCAACAATTTCTCATTCTCATATTCATGAAAATTGGATCAGTAACATCTGGAAGTTCTTTTGGTTCTGTCTGATAAGAACCTAATGGTCTCAAGGACTCTAATGTTTGTAAAATTGAGTTTGACAGAGAGACATCTTGCAAAACCAGATTTTACATGGAATTAGATAATTCCTACTGTCAGTTAGAATGGCTTTTTTCCATAATTCTCCGATGTATTTAGTGCCAGAAATGTTATTGAACTAAAACAATTAGACAATTTTAAATTTGTTAAACCTTAAGAAATTGTTCAATAACAAATTTTTTTTAGCTTGTTTGATTTAGTTTCCAATTATTTATGAAAAAGCATTCAAAAATAGGTTTCTTGCACTCTTACTAACCAATGTAAATTTTAGCCAATCTTTTGTATGTACCAGGGAGAAACCAGCATAATCTGTAAGCATATTAGGGACTTTTTAAAGTTTTTATTTAGTTGGACATTGAGGTATGTTTAATTTGAACTTTGCAAAGTTCTCTTGTTTGAAAAAATCACCTTCTGCTTGATGGTGAAAGAAGGATTATAGGGAGGATGAGAGCTTGGAGATAAAATAGTGGAGGTTTGTATCTGTGTTTGACATTGCACAGTCACCTGCAGAGATGTCTTCTACCTTTATTGAAAGTTTATTTCATAACTATGCATCCCAGCTCTACCATCTGTGTTCACAGTTTAAAGATACAAACTCTTTCTAGGCTGGAGTGGATTTCAGCCGGTTAGAAACTCCAATTTTTTATAAGCCTCAGTGTTAGTTCTTACCTTTTGCAACTGCCAGAAACAATCAGAATAAACCTTGGCCATTTTCAAATGACAAAGCTGCCTACTTAGAAATGGGAATGAACTTAAGTTCTGCCATGGAAGTTTGGGAACAGTGCACTGACACCTGAGACCATTGCAAAAGCCAGCTCAAGACTTCTGTTGGACATTGAAGAGCTTTGTGCTAGCAGGTCATTAAGAGATTGTTTGGGAAAGAGGTGATTTGCACACAGCCAAATAAAGTGAACATCCTGTTCATTGCTTGCAACTGTTAAAATGAACTTTTGTCCCTCCATCTATGCCAATTTTCTCAAAGGACCAAGGACTCTATGTGTATAACAATCACTGGTTTATTTTTAAAATGCAAGCAGGAAATGTAAACAGAATCCTAGGCTTACTGTTAAGCTGCAGCCCTTAGTTTATTGGCTGTGGAATCAGTCCTGAAGGATGCTGAACCTTCTGGCACTAGTCCAGACCAGCACTTCAGCACATGTCAACTTTAACACAAGGGGCCTAGTCCTATGATTAGAGTTAAGCATGTGTTTATGTGTTTTCCTGGCCTTCAGCCAGGGTGCTCAGCACATTTCAGGATCATGTTTTCAAAAAGATGTGGCAGTATCTGAACTTCAAAGTGAAGTGTGACCTATTGATCTTAAATCACTTTCCACACATGCTAGATAATAATACAGACTAGCCAGCTCAGGCCATATCCTCCTCACACCTTCCTTTGTCTCATGTGCTCAAGAGAAAGAAAAATGATTAAACATACTGCAGTTTTTTCTGCACACATTGCATGTCTTGACTCATGAAATATCATTCAGAATAAAAATGTGGTGTTCAGGTGGGATGACCCACCATTAAGGGAAAAGAAGCACTTATATCAGGCTAAACTCTGGTTTCTCTGAAATCTGCAGGTTTGAGCACAGAGTGCTATGACCTGTTAGTCCTCCTACACTGAAGGCTGCTTTGAATGTCTGAGTTCAGGTTTGTAGATCATTATGGATGTTACAAAATACTGGTTTATTACAAAATGTAAGAGGCACTTTCAGGATTAGCAGGAAGGGAAGTCCAAGCATCTGAAAGCAAAACCATAGTGCTTAAGGTCAATTCTTACCATTTTCCAGGGGTTTGGTGCAGGAATATATTCCTTTTTCCAGCAAACATTCATTTTAGGATACAGCTTTTCAAGACCAATTTTCTGAGTCTACTCAGCTTTCAATGTATTTGAGTTACAGACAGAATATAACAATAGGTTATATAGGATAAAAATTGGATAGCTTATCTGAATATTGGCTTTGATTTAATCTCTTAAGCCTGGATAAGGTTTTAGTTTTACCTGGAGCCCACTATACTAAGAAACACACTTGTCATGGTTTTCCTCCAGTCCTACTTTCCCTTTGAAGGCATTCTTAAACCCAAGACTAGCATTACATTCAACAGTAAAATAACTTCCAAAAATAAAAATGGCAAGAACAGCATTTCCAGACATAGACATTCATTTCTTAACACACATTGCCACCTGGGGAAACCTGAAGATACAATATTTGCAATGAAATTTAACTAACTTGAAAATTCATAATAGTTTCTAAAGTTTATCACACATGCTAGCTCCAAGACATCCTTGATGTATATTATTACTGAATTTCTTAATATTTAAATATTTTACAGAAATTATGCACTTCTTAACTTAATGAAGGTAGTAAACATAATGAACAGCAGGTAAATTAATTGAGCTAATTAGAAGAAAAACATTACAAATTTATTTTGCTTTTATTTACTAACTTATTTGTAGATATATCTGCATTTATAACAAACAGACAAACTCATCTCTGTTAGCTGCATGGAAATATTTAAGGACCTCTAAAATATAAACCTTTATTTGAGGAAAATATTCCAACACTGTTGACAGAGTTTGAGCAAGAATCTCTGTAAATTGCTGTGAGATCCTTATGTCAGAAAAGGCTACCGAAAATTAAAGAGCTGCTGACACCTCATGGCAAACTTTAAAAACCATTCTCAGCTCACACATCTCTACTATTCTATCATTTTCTCTACATTTGTTTAAAAAACATGTATTGGTTTAGTGGTTTTGCAGTAGCATATGGGTCAAAAAAAATTTGATAACAGTTCCAAGGAAACATTTTTCATTCAGTTTAGTAAAAGAAAACTCCAGTAGAAATGAACTCTTAAGAAGAGTACAGATAAAAGGCTGGCTATTCCATCAGTTGATCTACACCAGTCATTAATAGAGAGGTGCTGCTGGTACAATACATACTTATGTTCCTTTCAGTATTATAATCCTCTCATTTGGGAGTTATTATCTCAGCTGTTTCAAATCACACAAAGATGACATTCCGTGTAAAAAGTTGTCAGCAAGTTACACTTTTTAATGGTTCAAAGCTGTTGAAAAGTTTCAAAGCTGTGGAACACAAAACAAAAAGGTATTTTTGCAATGCTTCTGATGTTTTCTCTCCTCCTACACCACACCTTTTTTTTTGTGCTGTGTAGTATCTTGTGTTCCCTCAGATGATATTTCCTGACAGAGACACCTTTCAATCTGCCAAGGGCTAAATGCATGCTGGAACGTAAGACAAAAATTCAAAATAAGAAAAAAAAAAAACATCCCAAAGAAGAAATTTAAATGCTGGAAAAGTAATTTTTCCAGTGCAAACAGCAGCTGAGAGTTTAAATGTACCATTTTTCAAAACAAAGTCTTCAACAATCAGTCTGGGAGGCATAAAATGATTGTTGAATAATTCTGGAAATTAATTTTGTTTCTTCAATAAGGCATACCTGAGAAGTCAGCAGATATCCCTGTGGTTGTTTGGGATTTCTACACCTGCAAAAGCATTATGACCAGTCAGATCTGCAATGGCTGTAAAAATGCATTCTGTGCACCACCAAGCCAACACCTGCTTTACCCTTACCATGGGTACAGCTGGAGGTATGAGCTGTTTAAGGTCACTACAGGGCATTTATTCCTTTCCATAAAATTCTCTCAGTATTTCCTTCTACACTGTCTTTTCCTAAGGCTTCTCTCTCTTTGGCAAACTGATTCTGAATGAATCCTACCTGCAAAATTCAGGTAAAATACATGGAACAAATGCATTAAATACAACCAAACTTTTGGAAAATAACTGATTTGGAAAAAATTTAAGTGGGCTGCTGTATACATTTCTTAGTATAAATTAGCTAGCTTATCCTAAGGTAATAAATTTTTACATCAGGTAAGGCTTCTGAAAATCAAAGAGCTGCTGAATTCAAATGTATTCTAGACAAATCAGCCTATTTGTGAAATATATATAAATAATATATATCTGAAATCTGTAGAACACAGTTTCCACATACTGCATGATAGTCCAGCCTGGGATTTCCTTGGGAGAAATCCAGGAGCTATTAACATCCTCATGGATATAATATGAATAAGAGAAATCCATGGCAAGGACCGTACTATGTTAATTCCAAGAGGATCCAGGACTTGATTCAAAGTTCCACAGCACCAATTATTCTACTTTTTCCACCTGAACATGTTGAACATCTCCATTCTTTTACAGTAATATAAGTGGAATGACCAACAAGGTCAGCTTTCACAAGCCACTAAGGGGTTAGTCTGCACAGGGAGAGTATTTGCCAATGTTGCAGCATTTGGAAGAGTCAGCTCAATTTTACAAGTTTAAAAAATTTTCATTTTGCTACTCAAAATGATGTTAATAAAAAAAAATTCCTTGCCATTCAGAATGATGTTAATTAAAAAAATTCCCTTATTCCTTATTAGTGTTTTACTGTGAGAATCTTCATTTGCTGCAGAGAGCTCAACTGTGCATGGCGTTTGACAAGCTTAAATTACTTTCTTACTTGTTAACTTTAGGAGCTGCTTCTGCTCAATAAAATCGGATGCAGAAATTGTTGCCTCTTAGATGTATGTTTAAACTTTGGAGAACTCAGCTCTTTACAGAACTACTGCATAAATCTTTGATCTCTATGGTTGTCAAAATTTGGCGATTTTGTTTTGCTTCTCCACATTAAAGGTATCTCTGTTTAAGCTTACAACACTCTGCTCATGGATGTTAGCAACATTTTTTTCCTGTATTCAGGAATGCTTTCTCAGGCCATGCATGAGTTGGCTTTTGTTGACAGACTTCACAGGAGATTAAAGCTTAGACCCTAGATAATTGCCATCACACTTTAATATAAATTTCTATAATTTCTGAGTTAATCTAAAGTCTCTAGGTCTGTTGGTGGTCCTTATATAAACTCTATTTGTAGCTATAATTTAAATAATCAAACTCCTACATAATTTCCTCCCATTTTGAATCTGACAAAATACGCCATGTAGGAAAGGCTCCTTTGCAGAGATTGCAGTTTCAGAAGAACAGATGACCTGATTAGCAGCAAAGCCCTGGTGCTCCTTACATTCATGTTTGCTGTGGTTGTTTCTTACCTGCACTGTATTTCCCAGCTTCAGTATCTTCCTAGCTTGTAGAGCACATGAGCTATGGAATCATCATGAGCTATGGAATTTCCAATTATTTCCTACTTTTCCTTTTTAAAAAAAACACTACTGGCCTGCATTAAATTTTACAGGAGCTCACTGTCTTTGGAAGAAAAGTGAAATAACCACAGCTTTTCAGTACAAGGATAATAATTTTCCATTGTTTGTCTACCATAAAAGGCACTTATAAGAGTTTAAGGTATGCTTGAAATGTGTTATGTGAAAGAGCTTGCCATCTCCTCTGTTGCTTTCACCATATTAATGTATTTGCCAGACATTATTAATCCTGGCACTAGGAAGTAAGAGGTAAACCAATGCTTAAACTGTTCCAGTAATGGATACAAGAAGTATATTTCACTTTGCAATCTGAATATTAGAGCACTCCTTGTCTCCTGTATGTGGTGGTAGATAACATACAATGGATAAAAACAAAGTTAAATGAAGCAGCAGGTATACTATTAGCAGAAAACTTGTGTGTACATTGGAGAGCATTAACCCCTTCTTTCCAGACGGTTCCATTTTCTTTGCAGGAATTGTGATTACAAAGCAGTAAAAATAGTGCAGAATTACTTCATAATGTTATGAAGGTTTTGCTAAAATACATGCTAAAGTCATCCATATCTCTTAAGTATTTTTTCCTAAGCACTATATATTTGCTATTAATATTTTAGGCACCTGTTGAAACTACTGGTATAAGTGAATTTTTGATGATATTGTAAAATATCCAACTTGACTTTAAGGATTAAATGATATACAACGTGATTGCAAGGGTTTGATTATGTACAAAATAGATATAATTGGTGACCACACTGTCCAGTCAAAACTGCTTGTTTTCATATTACTGAACTCCAAAGACAAATACTTTTTGATAGAGATTCAGAGCAAAAAAATATTTCCAAGAATTCTTCTATAAATAATCCACAGATCACACTCATTCTCAAAATACTTGGAACACAAAATACTAGGTACTCAGTTAAATAGACAGCAGTGAGACAGCAGAAGGTTTAGCTGACATTCATTCCTGGAAGTTTGGAACTTCCAAAAGCCATCATTCTACAACGCGTTTCAATTTTAAGTCTCCAGAGTCCTTATTACAAAGTCAAAATTAATAAAAAGAAAATAAAGGAAGCTATAATGTTGTTTAAAAAAACATGTGAAATTTAACACAAAAGCTGTTAAAATAACATTACTGTCCGACATAAACCTAAAAATACAAGGGAATTCCGAACTAGGGCAGATGCAATAACCTTAACGCAACCCCGTTGTGCGCACCAATTGCATACATATGGTATGTAAACTAGCCCGCTGTTCTGAGACCCTCTGCTAGAGGACCATATGTGCTGCAGTTGGTAGAGCACGGAGGAGCTGCATGAGGAGTGCTTTGTCACTGCTTGTACTAACTTTCTTCTTGGGTCACATACACACCTTCATTACACCATAACATTTTTGCTTTCTCCCTGACTTTGCATTTATTCTGCTAATTTTAGTTTTATCTGGTTTGATCATTAAGACAAAAATCTTGTCAGTGAGATTTTCCCCATGAACAGTATTTGACAACATAATTGCATTATTTCTGTCTCTTAACTGTAAGAATTTTCACCTCAATAAGTTTCTTATATCTTCTAAAAAAATGGCATATATCTTGCTTTGGTCCTGTCATCTCAGTGAAAGTTTCACTCAAATTCAGAGAAATTTGTTTGGCTCCTCCAAACTTCTTCATAAGTCTGAAAATAAATTTCTATTCAGCAACATCTCACACTCTGGTGCATAACAGATTCGAGTTGAAATATTTCACCATATTTCACCAATATTTCACTTTTGTACTTTTCACCACTTTGACTATTCTCTAGGTAACTTAATGCAGATTAACATCATCCATTTTCCTGTAAGCAGCAATGCAGACAAGATGTATCTTTTATTCCATTAAGTATTGATACTTATTTATTATTAAAGAGTCTACATTCCTTTTCCCACCATTTTGAATGTCTTTTGAAAATAATTTAATAGGTTTAACATAATACCTTAGAAAGAAAATGTTATCCTCCTGGGACACTACACATGCCTACGAGCTCAAACCAGCTTAGGAAAAAAGTCCAGGTAAATTATAGTGCAAAACAACAAAAAAACCTAATTAATGAATAATATACATGAAGTGTGCACACAGTAGAATGCACACAAAACCCAGAAATGAACTGTGGGACAGCAGATGGCAGAACATCAAGTTCAAGGTATTTTGAAATTTTTGTGATTTTGGGTTACATTGTCATGTATAATACTCATTAAAAGGAACAAAAAGGGCAACAAAGAGTGCTCTGGAATTCTGTTTTAATATCTAGCTTCCAAAATCGTTCACTGAGTTTTGAGTACATATTTCAGCACTCACTGCAGGATGGAGATTGTACAAAGGTGGGTTTGTTTTCCTGTAGTCCCAGGACTTTCCTAGTGCTGGATCGGTCAGGTTGGAAATGGAAGCAGCCTCAGGCACTTTGCTGTAGGCTGCTCTAATTTAAGACAGTTACCAAAGGACTCTGGGGGCCAATTTATGGGTAAGGTGTCAACTAGAAGTATGAGCTGTACAGCCTCCCCTCATGGAGTGGTGCAGAACTCTTGCAGAGCCTCCACATGAGGAAAGGTTTCCTTTTTCTTGGTGGGATCCTAAATGTTAATCAGGTCTGCATGCGCACACTTCAAGGGAGTACTGGATGTTATCCAGCTGTGTCTGGCCCAAGAGTGCAACCAGGATGTTTCAGTAATCAAAACTAAGACATGCAATTGTATAAAACCATAGGATTTTTTTTCAGGACAGGAGAAGGAGATGGCATATATTCTGTCTCTTTCAGATAGAATTTCAGAGTCCTTTTTATTTTGGGGAATAAAATCAGGACATACTGATCTCAAGCTACTTTCTGCATATTTATGTAACTAAATGGACCTGTCACCATGTTCCAGAGAAGGCCAATGACAAACAGGACTTCTCTTGAGCTTCTACAATAAGACATTGCAAGAAAAAAAAAAGCAGCTTTATCTGATTTTGCATTATTTTAGACTTGTTCAGAATTTCTTTTCACTCCAGTCATTCCCCTCTTTTGCTGATGTAGTTTCATAGGGGCTACAAAGAGAAGAAGGATAAAATCTATTAAAGGCCATATCAGATGAAGCCAGGGTCAGAATCATGTCTAGTAATAAATGGAACATCTAAGCGATGTAACATTTGCTATTTCTTTTTAAGCAAATATTTTTTAGTAGTTGATGGCTTTCCCTTTAGTATTAACATTTTGATTGTTCTCTCAATATGATAGGGTTGAATTGAACTCAATACATAAATCATTACACTGAAATGAGCATCTCAGAAGCTTTGGTTCACTTTCCTTGTGGGATTGAAAAGGATGAAGAATTCCTGGCCAGGCTCAAACTGCTAAGATCCCACTGATATAATGTTGAATTGAAGTAGGCCCTAAGACAAGGAATGGTTTTTAAGAACATAATATACATCATCAAATGCTTAGTTCTTATCCAGGTTACCTCTGAAGTAAGTTTGAAATTAATTTACATTCTTTTAAGCCCTTCTACTTTTGAAGGTCCGAAGTAGACTGCACCAGCAAATAATTAATTTTTGGCTTTGGAAGCTAATTCACAGTAAAATTTGAGAGGTTTTAGTTTTGTATGTGTCATTATATGCATGAAGCAGGTAACTACATCTGGGAGCAATAACCTTATGTTGTCTGTAATCTCAGGTATGAAAATATGCTAATCATGGATTAGCTTCTTAATTTCTTAAAAAATACCCGTATCTGAGGATAAAGTACTGTAGACAGTAACCTGACAGGCATTGTGCTAGACGAGATGCGCTTTTTAGTCAACTTCCCTTTTATTTTCAAACGTTTCTCCTTTCACTCTTGTGGCCTATAGCTGTGCAAGTGGATAAGTGGCTCTTTCAGATCTGATGCCAACATCAGTCTACAAATTGGCAGATGGTGCCATGAGGCGAGGCAGTTAGTTGGCAAGCCCCCCACCCCCTGCCCTGCAACCAATTTAGCTTCTTATGTTGGCATGGATCCTGCCATCCTGAGCCAGTGCCCAAACTAGGCCTTCTAGTGTGTGACTCAATATGCTACTGCTTAGCCCTAGGACAGCTAATCATGTATTCTTTCAAAATTGATGTGAATTAATTAGGCACCGTGGGCAGGGTCTGAAGGGGAGAAAGTGCATGGTCCTACTAAGTAGAGCAAAGCAGAAACGCATTCCCTGGTAAAACAAAATGCCCTCCCCTTCTGCCAGCGGCTAAGCACTGCCATTTATTTACTCCTACATCACCTTTCCTTTGAGCAAGATCAGGTTTGATCTGCTGGGTACTCATTAAGTTGCAACATATTTGTTTTGTTAATTGGCACCAACATCCAGGATTTTTTTTCCCCTGGCAAATATAGATCTTCTTGGCAATTGCACACCCCAAGAAAAGAAGGAAGTGGAAAGCCCAGTGCCATATAAGTGTAATTAGCTTTAACTGGAGAAACAGAAGTTGGAGTTCAGACAAGCTTGCTGGCTGAGTTATAGGGGAAACTTTACCAGGAAGTGCCACTGTGTCAGTGGGAAAGTACTGTAGCTATGGATACTGGGGATTGCTGAAATATAATTCAGCTACATAAAGGCCTAAGCAAAATGAAACAAATCACTTCCTTTCCAGAACTTTAGATATTAAACTCACAGCATTAGGCCAAAAACGGAAACCCTTTGAACTGACAGAGTGACAGGCTCATAAATTTCACCACAAAACTTTACAGTGGGAAGGACTCTCTCCTGGAGCTGGGTTTCTCACCAGGGACCCTCTGTGGACAATAGCATGTTTGCTCAGGCATTGGGAGCTGGGATGCAGACTCTAAAGAAGGTTTGATTCTCTCCTAGTGTCTTGGGGCTTCATTCCAACTTGCCAGGAGATGCCACATACAGAAAGAAAATTCAAGTAGTGGAAAACCGCAATTATTATTTTAGGCCTTTAAATATACAGGAGGGTAAAAAATAGCCTTTTGGTTTTTTTGTTTTTTTTTTTTTTTTAATTAAAGTAAACTAATGCTTCATTAGGAATAACCCATTTCATGAACAGCAAAATTATTTTAAAATTTCAGCTGAAAGAGTTTGCTGAGTTTCTGCTTTGAAGGTTTCAACAGTTGCACTCACCATTGTGTTTACTTTGCTTACAGTTAGATTAGAAAAGCAAGTAATGACTCTTGTGCAAACAGTGCATCTGACAATCACCAAAAGTTTTGTATGAGGCTTATAATACTACAATATTTGTTGTGGGCCTAGTCTAAAGCAGTTTCAGGACAGTACACAAGAAAAGTAACAACCACCTACATGATTCTTACTCTATCCAATATAGCAGCATTTTATAATGGCTTAGAAAATTGCGGATGGAGAAGAAAATATTTACTTTTTCTTCTGCAGGAAGCACGCAGGTAACCAAAGCAAGTTCGTTATTTTTTCTGGTGAAGCTCAAGGAAGGATTTTTCACAACTTAAGCTGACTTCCAGAAAGAAAGATAAAGATAAGATATAAATAATAATTAGAAGCATTAGGATTTCTGGGATTTTTTGGCTCAGGTGGTTTGTTGCTTTTGGGGGTGGAGGAAGGGCGATTGTGAATCCAAAAAAAGGGACAAAAGGGATTTATAGACCGTAAAGAGAATACAAAAATACAGGAAAGTAATGCTGAACAATTTTAATTATTATCACATTTCTCCTTTTCTTTTCTTCACTTTTATTCTTTTTGCCTTCCACTGGGGAACAGCCTGGTGAGCAATATGATTTTAGTTACTTACCTATGTATGCCCTCCCTCCTGCAAATCATTCACCTTAAGAGCATGTAAAAACCCCCACTACTCTCCAGGGCAGCAAGAAAGTGGGATTAAAGACCCGTGGGAAATGTTTCTAACATGTTACAAAAAAGAAGGAAATTCACAGGAGTAATCAAAAGTAAAGGTCTTAGACATGACAAGGAACAGCAGGGAAATTAAAAATATCTCCAAAAGAAAGCTGAATCCAAAATGTAGAGGTTGCACAAGTGCCACACACATGAAGTGAAATACAAACCTAAGGGGTAGAGTGAGGGCAGAAAAGCAGAAAAATGCTACCATGTAAAGGCAATGAAAAACTCATCATTAGTCCTGACACTGAATTTAAGGCTAAATTATACCATGAGAGCACAGTCTAAAGCAAGGGCATACTTCAAGAATCATAATTTTATAATAAAGTACCTAGATGCACAGGTTCAAACAGAGGGAAATAGATTAAAAGTATACCTTCTATAAATAATAAAAATTTCCTCATTATGGAAATTGTCGGAACATATGCCACAGCACATGCTCCAGTTGAGAGGACCACCATACTCAGAGTGTCACCACACCATATCAGAAAGCTTCAACCCACACAGAGTAACACCACACCACATCAGCAGGCATCTGCCCATACAGAGTAACATCATCTCATTTCAGGCTGCAAGCATCCGTCCCTCTTGTGCTTTAGCCCAGCCTTTCATACCCTTGATGTTCACACATTGCCCCTGTGTGCCCTCTGTTCCCTTTGGTGGTTGGTCAGTGCCCCTGGGCACTCCATGGCTCAGTGCTGTCAGTGCTGCTCACCTGCTGCTCACAGCTGTGCCCACTGGGGATGAGGCTGGGCCCAGCCCCACTCCCAACTACCACAACCTATGTAACTACAGGAAATGTTTTTAAAATATTTTACAAAACTAAATGTTAGGTTAGACATCAAAATATCTGTACAGTTTTAGACTTGTATGCCTATCAGAGACACAAAGTTACAGCAGTAACTTTTGAGAGGGTAGGAAAGGAAACTTCTGGTTTTTAGAACACATTCTATCGAAATATTTATTTCAAAAAAATGAAAAATAAATTTTATTCAGTTGTCATTGAAAAATTATCCTGCGGCACAACCTTGGCCACCCAGTTTTAACAGCTGTTGCTTGTACTGGTGGGAATGACAAAGCTGAACACACACCAGGCATTTGAAACTCCAGTTTTCACTACAGACAAACTACCATTATCTGCAAAAGGGGAAAAACAAAGTGCCCTACTTAATCTGTAATGCTGATTTCAACTGATTAACTGTTTTAAATCTAGAATCAGAACCTATGTCCTTTTTCTGGTCCTTTATCTCATTGTACATTGATGTAGGTACTAAGAGCTATGTCTAGCACTTTTCAAGCACTGTAAGTTTACACTAACAATATGACCACAGAAGAACAAATGTGAAGGCCAGTAAAAGCAGTAAATCAGTATTACCTTGTCATGCCAAAATGTCAATGTGCATTAATTAAGATGTTGGGGACCAGATAAACTCTAAGGTGAACCTTGTAGGTTTGTACTAAGCTTAAACATACTCGGCATTTATGGTGATTCATGTAGAATCAGCTATCTAGCTCTCACATTCCTGACCTGTGTTTCCAAGTGAGAAGTGGGTTGGTAGATTGATGTGGCAAAAAGATTTTGGCATCTTAGTAGGAAGCGGAGGAATTAAAAACTATGCACTTGGAAAGCAATAAGCCTGTAAAAAACAAATATTTAATGCCAGGAAGTCCAATATTTTGCAATACATAGTTTTTATTGTCTAACACTGCTCTTCAGAATTACAAATTGGAGTAAGTGTTTGGCCAGTAAATATAAAAGATTAAGATTTTTCTTCATTGAGTAGTTATGATTTATGCTTTTTTTTGTGAATATTTTTTTTTTCTGATTATCCCTGTTATTCTGAGGTTTTTTCTTTGGGAGAATAGTTTTGGAAATGAAAGTTTCCTTCTGTGTGTGGTGATGACCAAAGCAAAATATCTTGCTTCATAATGCCCAAGGGCTTTTGATTGTTTTGCCTTTGGTTGTTTTGGTTTGGGATTTTGTTTTCTGATATTGTTACATCGCTTTTAGGAAAGACAAGGGCATATTCTGTGACTGGTCAAACAATTGTTTACTTCAAACTAAAGACCATCTGATAATGTCCGTTGTGGTACGCTATGCTTTTATGCTGTGTTTTCCAAAAGAAAACAGAGTTTAACTGTGTTTTAAATATTTCATTAAAGGAATAAATAATACTGAATCTTAAGAGCTTTTAAAATATAATTAATAATCCAAAAGTCATTTTAATGTGTTGGCTTCAAACTAGCAGCCTGACAATAATTTATTTTCCATATATTGTTATATTTAAAATTATTTGAATCCTAGATAAATACAATGAAGAGGTACTGGTTTAATTTTAAAAAACAAACAAACAAAAAACCAAAACAAAAAAAAAATACCTCACAGAAAATGGCCTAAAATATATGGACAAATTAAATATCTTTTGAATATCTATTTTACTCCTTGGTCCCAGGCAAACAATGGAACTATTAGCAAGAACACATTACTATGCTTGGCAATATTTCATATGGTATTTGACAATCCATAGGGGCTACTTCTCCTTCTCCATAAATAAGATATATAATTTAATGGGTGTCTTTTATCTTACACATCATGGCAAATCTACAAGAACATCACTTAACCTCCTCTAGCCATCTTTCACCTGCCATATTCTCACAGACATGAATAAACCAAAATTATAATACTTTAGATTTTTATATAATGAATATGTATTTTCACATGTTAAACATTGTCCCATCCACAGCAGATTTCAGACTGTCAAATATATTAAAACTATTGATTTGAAGAAGGTATGAGACTTCCAAACATCTTGGGGATATGTAAAACATTATGAAATCAAGTGACTGTGAGCTATGACCCACATACTTCAGCTGTAAATTTCCAAAGTCAAATATGTACTGGAAATGTTATGCTAATAGTTTCTTGTTCCTTCTCATGTAACTGCCTCAGCAGATCAACATGACAGGTGTCACATGCCATGTTTCGTGAGCCACAGCATTGCCGATAGCAAGAAAATGACAACCGGGCAATTGATCACCAATTCCTTATTGATGACTATACGAAAACCCAGCTGCACCACATCCTTAATTCCTTCCAAAATCTCACATCAGTTAGTCTAAGAACTAATGTAAGCCCCTCTCTCTTTCTTAGGAATTTGGAAAGCATAAGTAAATCTCCTAAGTGGGTGTAGTTTGGCAAAGGTTTTAAAAATGACATTTTTACAAATGGCATCCATGTCAAGTTATATTACTTGAGAACCTGGTTCTCATTTTAAAAAAATGCAGAATGCTTAGATAGATTACATCCATTTGCTTAGCTGATATTTATTCTGACATTGTATGATTATTTGTGACTTTTTTGAAAGAATCAATCCTCTTTGTTATACTAGACAAGAAAATGATGAATGCTTTAAAAATATGAACTTGTATAAAGCCGTGAAAAGTGGAGAAAAACTGAATAGTTGTATTCTGCTTTCAAGGCTACTGTAAAGCAAGACCTTACTTGAAATCTTACCAAAAAGACTTTTTCCTACGATTTCTTTTCTGCACAACCTTCAGACACACACCTGAGCTTATGGATGTTTGCTCAGACAAGCCTCAAAAATCTAAATCTTGTGATTTGACTTATTTGGTGAAGTACTTGTTTTATGATTTATTGCTATTCACTTCCAAAAAGTGCTGCATTTTATGTGTGATTTCTATTGTGATAATGGTGAGAAACACCAGCCAAGATGCTATGTGAATGCAGAACAAGGAAGTTGGTCTCGAGCAATCGACATCCGTACAAAATAATTTCTTTTCCCATTGCAGCTGTTCAGTATCATGCAGATGCCAATTCTAAGACACTGAGAATTGTGATGATCACGTTTTGCAGGTGCTCAAAATGGACACAGCTGCTTTTAAAAGACATGGATGTTTTCAAATTATCTGAGTTTCCTAGTATATTTTACAGCTCTCCAGTCTCCCACATCTGTGCTATCCACTTAAGTTGCAAACTATTTGGTGCTGTTGAAAAAGAGCACTGCATTATTGCCCAGCATGTGGGGTCTTAGATTGTCCCTTAGCACTTCTGTAGTAACCAATCAAACTGAAATTTTGGCTTAATGGTGTTATAAGAGAGAGGTTTGTCAAGATACTGTAGGTTCAACGAGCCTTATAACCTCAGTGTGTCACAGGAACATTAAAAAGTCAGAAAATTCTCCCACCCAAATTCTCTTCCTATAACAGAACCAGCTAAACTTGTGTTACTCCTGAGACATGGGTGCCTAGAGTGCTCCTGAAAACTTTCATTCGCAGAAAAGCCGCTATCTTTGCCAGTGATATGTTCTACTTTAGGAATATTGTTCATAGCACCCAATCTGACTCTCCTTTATGTGGTTTTAGTGAATTGCTTTCCTCCAATCAACAACAGAGAGTAAATTCTTCCTTTTTCTTTTCTGTTTGCTCTCGTAGAACATGCTTTCTAAATCTTGGATCATCATTTCTCTCCTCTAGATTGTCCCAAGGATTCATCCCTTTCTTGACTGTGGTACCAAACTCATATAGTACCAATAAAAAGAAAAGAATTATTTTATAATAATAATACAAATTAGAAGAAAAGGATTATTTTATGTGTCTAGCTTGTGCTTTCAATGGCATTCCCCGTTTTAGTAGTGCCATGCTGTTCATAACACTAGGTTATCATAACTACAAACACTAAATTTATTCCTGCAAAACATTCTTATAACATAGATATTTATTCTCTACTCTACTTAAGAGTTAGTATTCCACCATAACTCTTCATGCTTCTGAAGACATTCACTTTAGTACTTGTAAAAAGAACACCTCTTTGTCAAGAACATTTGATTTATAATCCTGTTTTGCTGTTTACTTCTGCTTACTTAAGCAGCACACTCTTTCCATCAGACAAACCATTAGCCTAAGCCTCAGTGGTATCTCAGAGCTCAGGTATCATCTCTATTTTTCTTGGCAAGACATGCAATTTAATCTGTATTCCTTTGTAATATTAGACACAAAGTGATTAGGTAAGCCAGGAGATTTGTGTTTTGATGAAGATATGAGTGGGGTAAAGTAGAATTAGTAAAGTTCGTGGAATTAAGTCCATAAAGCCAGTTCCAGTCTTTGACTCTGGAGAATTTTAAGGCACATATTGCTGTGATCCAGAAAGAAATACTGCAGTGTATGTGGTCTGCCATAATGCTTCCATATTGCTATGCCTGCTCAGCTCCTGTACCAGTGACAGTTATAAAAAGAGGGTCAGATGAACTTGTAGTGTGACCCACTTTTACAATTTTAACTAGGATTCTCTATTCAAATCAAACCCTACTGATGTAAAGGACATATAAATCAAGCTTGTGGGCCCTAGTGAAAATGAAGACTGTATATGAAGCAGAATCAGAAAAAGTCCCAAAGAGGATGAGACCTAAGAGTGTGTAAACTATTTCTTAAAATATAAAAAGTTATAATGTCAATGACTGATGATACAGTTAATTGTATATCCAAATTACCAGCAATAAAACCTCATGCGCTATACAGAGGTGAAAAAATATATTCAGAAGTGCCATTTATTTCACTGAGATGAGAGCTTGAGCTAAGGAAAAAATTTACAATATTATAAAATAAAAATTTTTTTTTCAGTTAACATTACCTTTATTGCTTCTCTGATTATTGCAGCATAGTACAAAACTGGTTACAAACTACAATTTTCATCTGGATTTCACTGTGTTCTCTTTAAGTTATCTTTATTAATATTCTAGGCCTGGCTTTTAATGTTATACTGCAGATTTTTGAGAAAAAAAATGGTGACATTTCATTCACTTGGTAGACCAGAGCAGCCCAACAAAGACAAGAATTGACAGAAATCCCAAGTAAGCTACTGTGTCACATTGCAAGTCTACATAGAGAAACCTATGCTCAAATTAAGCTCCTCTTAGCACTAATCATATGATGACTGCATCCTAGTCAGTGGCATCAAGCAATGGTGGCTTTTCAGATGCATACAATTCAATTCATCCTACACTTTGACAAAAACTCTATTTTAAGAATTCAAAGATTTAGTGACTATCATATTGTATGATTTATAATAGTTATAAAAATATTTAAGAGATCCTGCAAAAGGATTTTAATATCAAAGCAAAGGAAAACATGAGTGAATTCCAAAATGCTTGCTGTGGTCACAGGGCCAAAACCAAACACTGGAAAGCTGCTGTGATGATTGCATACCCATTTCTTGGAAACTTAATAGGAGAGATATTTAAATTTTGTAGTGGAAATGCAGGATCCTGAAACTGTTATGTACTAAGGAAAGTTACAGTGAGTGGCTTTCATCAAAATCAAAGACCACCACTCAGGCCCAGTGTCACTAACAGACTGACTCAAAAGAGACTGGTCCTGGCAGAGCACTGCTCTTGCTTGAGCAGTGCCACACTGAGACAGAAAAACAAAAACCTTGTCAACAAAGCCCAGTGGCAGATTTACCCATGAGCTGGGTGGGCTCTGCGTGGTGCTGTGGGAGGAAGTACGCTGTTGCCCAAAATTTGCTCTCTGTTTCTGGAGAGTGTTTCTCCTTGCAATGTGGCTATATTTTAATGCATTCAGTCCAGACTTGCCACTTTCCTCTTTACATAGGATTTGATGGCAATTCCTAATTTCCATGGCCTTTGATAGATTCACTTCAGGTGAAATCCCTTGTGGCTAAAAGGTCTCCTTCCCAACTTCTTGAATACTTGTTCTCATGTCAGGGTGATTTACAGAACAAGGAGTATGTATTGTCTTGCTGCCTGCAGTGGGGCTTTTGAACAATATGTTAAAGTACTTTTTATTCACTGTTCTCACAAGCAAACAACCTTAAATCTCAGAGTATTATGAAGCCTTAGGAAATGTAATATACATGATATAACTGGCACTGCAGACTCAAAAGTCTTTGAGGCACCTTTACTTCAAAACTTGTTCATATAGAAGAGCAACACACATTTTTGAGCTTTTTTTATTCTAACACAGAAGACAGTTATGATAGTTTGCCCTTAATATACCAAGATTTTCCATTTGATGCAGGAGTATATTCATGTTAAAAAATAAGCTTAAAGATTTATGGCATTTCCCCTTAAATTCAGATGCCAGCCTATGGATGGTTTCAGACAGATTTTTATGTCCCAGATGACTAAGGGTTTTCTATATTTATAAAAAACATATATATATATATATATATATATATATATATATATATATTTATTTATTTATTTATTTATTTATTTATTTATTTATACATGCATATATATATATATATATATATATATAAATACTTCATAAAATATCCAGCTGAAACAAAAACATGAGTAAATCATTCATTAAAGCTTAAAGGCTATACATATATAGTCAACAGGCACCAAAATATATTCACTGAGGAACAATAAACTGTAATAGGAAAAGATTTGTAAAATATTTAATGGGCATAATGAGCCATAGCCTATCATTTCTCTAAGTGTAGCACATATATATGACTTTCCAGGACATCTTCAGTATGAGCAGGAAGATTAATGGATAGTTGGATACTACATTATACTACTCTAAGTTGGAGGATAAAATGATGTTCACTCAAAGAGAAGAAGCCATGTCTCTGATAGAATAGCAGTTATCAGAGCAGGAGAAAAATGCTCAGATGAACAAAAGAATACTGAACAGAAAAATAGAAATGTGTATTTATAGTCCATTGCAATTAGCTTTGAATCTGGTTAATTAAAAAAAAAAAAAGAGGAATGCAGGCACAAAACTATCAACAAAATTTTCAGTTTCTAACCATCAAACTGAAGAGGATTTCATCAAATTCTCCACCTCCATACTAAAAAATAAGTTTATCTCCCTTATGTTTGGAAATAAAAGATATGAGCTTCCAAACATCCTGAATCAACAACTAATTCTGATTTGTGTTGCCCCCAACATTTCACTTAATTTTGCATCTGACATTAAAAAGGCCATTGAAAAACACTTTGGAAAAGTGCTTTGTATATGACACAAGGAGAAACCCATAATGTGTCAGTCTTCAGGTCTGTGCTCTCTTGCTGTGCTTCCTGCTCTGCACCTATGACAAAGGACTTTGCTTTTTGCCTCTGATGCAGCAGGGTGGAACAGGGAGCAGGGGCTCAGCATATGCCACCCATGACATCTCTTCACAAGGGCAGAGTAAGCTAGTACTGAGCTGAAAATAAGGCTGGGGCCAAGTATTAGCATGGGGATGATTTAGACATAATTGCGAGGAATTAATTGTAGAACAAAAATTACTTTGTTTCTGTTTCATAGAATATCAACAGATGTACCACGAGTTATATTGCAGAAGTTAAATATGAGTTTTTCTGTCTCTGTGTTTAGCAAACCATTTTTTACTGCAATCTACGTTTCTATAAAATGCCTGCTGACATGCAGTTAGGATGTTGACATGGACCTATCAAGGTCCATGTGACAAGTCATAACCAAAAAGTCAAAAGGGAAATAGTCACACAACAAAAAATATCAATATGTTTTTACACAGCATATACACCTGAAACCATTTGGAAAAGCAAAATCTACTGATGTGCAAATAAATGGAAATGCCTTTTTATGAACAGACACGCTATCTTTAATTGCTAATTCTTTGTGGGCAAAACTATGCCATAACTGTAAATGCATATCTTTAAACACATAGTACATCACGCAGAGAAATTTATGAAATGTTGGCTGCTCTTTGAAAAACTGGGCTGGGATATGTACTCAGTCTGGTTTTCTCCTTTCGTACCTTCTGTTCTTTATATTTCTTTGCTCCTCTGTATGCACTGTCAATAAAGGCCTCGACATTTCTAAAGAGTAAGCTAATTTTTCTAGCATCTATAAACCATTTGCTAGATGATTCATTAAAAAAACCCCACAGAATGGTTTGTACTACATTTTTAACTAATTTCCTAATGTAATATCCACATTCTACAATTTCAGTGTATCTTCACTAAGAAAGAAATGAGGATATATAAAATTCCTCATGATTTTCTTTTATTCAGGGCCTGGAATTGCAGCATGCATGAGACTTGCACATGCTGCATCAAGGTACAATAACTGAAAAAGCAATACCCATCTTCAACATTGCCACACTGACTTACAGAATTGTGCCCTTGAGAAAAAGACTGTGAGAAAAATGGAGAGCCATGCAGTGACAAAAATGAAATAGAACTGTCATCTGGCAGTTCTTCATAGTCCATCACATAAACTATTACAGATATAAGAAGAGCCACGAAGTGCTTGGGCAAAGGTTGTTAAACCACTACTCCAAGGTCGGGTCACTGCACATTGCCAAGATTGTTAGTAAAAGATAAACCAGTTTTCACTATGAAATTTGACATTGCCAGTTTTCAGCCTCACCTATAATACTGTATGCTTGCAGCTCAGGACACAGCTGGATAAGCTAAAAATACAAGACTTCATAAGAACAGTTCTCATTCTCATAGATGTTAAGAGGATTTAATATTGAAGAAACCTAGTTCTCTTATCAAATGATGTGAATGTGATTTTCATGTTACTTTACCGACATTTTTATTCCATTAATATATTCTGTGATAATTCTGTCCCTATCTTTAAAAAAAGAGTCTCTTTCACAGTGAGATTATTTCTTTAGAAAGTAAAATCAGCCCAAGTTGTAATTGATACCCAATTGCCAAAGTTTACATCCAGATCAAGAGATTATCTAGAAAAATTAGTTCTTTTTAATATATGAGGTTTTTTTAATTTGCCATCTTATTTTTCAAAGAAAAAATGTGGGTAACCTTGGGTAACCTTGATAATGATTCTCACTTTTCTTAGTAAGGATAGGGACTAGAAGCTTATTTTAACAAAGATGAAAGTTGTTTTTCTCCTGTACTCCCCCGTCTCAAAGAGCTAGTCATTTCAGTTAGGATGAGCCAATACGAGACACATGATTAAATCATGAGAGACAGCAACACAGACAATGTGCAGATGCCTCTGATCTCAGTGAAGAAGGAGAGATGCTGGTCAGCCTTTTCCTGACACAAGTAAAATTCAACAAATACAAAACAGAGATGCAGAAACTCTTGCCTTTAAGCCATACATGAATCAGAATTGCCAAATGCATACAAGACCCTAATTTTCAGAAATCCAGAGCTCTTCTAGTTACAAATGAAGCTATTGATTTTCAGCAGCTCTAAAAATTCAATCCCTTAGAATTTTACAGGGGCATTGATGGATGTTAATGTAAAGCAAAGTACTTGGTCTATTGCCATAACAAAAAAAAAGTGCTGAAAACTATGTCTGGTTATTAAATACCTCAGCATTCTCAAAATATTAGTTAATTTAACCACTGTCCTGTCTAAATATAAATGTGCTTGTGGTTGCTCACCAGTTATTCCTGGTTTGTGCTTTGACACTCAGGCATAGTTGAAGAAACCAAAGAAGGATTATGGAGGATTCTGCTCATTTTTTATCATTAAATAGAATAGGAATAAAGCATACTGCTAATCTGACTACAGTAATTGGTTTGTCCCAATGTACTATAGCCCCAGAGAGCAAGTGTGAGATAAACAGACATGAAGAGCACAGCAGAAGCCGCTTACATGCATACAGCAAGTCTCTGCTTCCCTGTTCATGCAGGGTTTTCCTTGTTGCTTTTGAGTTTGGGGCCTTTTTTCTCCAAGAGAATACAATAAAATCACTGACCAAGAATTCGGCTATACGTCGTCTGTAATGTTTATCAGAAAAAAAAAATTATCTAACCAAAGCAAGAAGCAAGGGGTGCAAATATCTGATCAATCTGATCAGTCTCTCTAGAGCTCAAATGCAGTGTGCTAACTAGCTATTATCTGATTAGTATTTAGCACACATACTTAGAACCAAAAGATAAATATCCCTGGATTATTGTCTGTAAGGGAGACTTTCAGCTGCCTAGCAATTTGAGTCTTCATCTTATCATTCACAGCGAGTGGGCCACACCACTGTTAGGGTTCAGCATTGTCTGAATTAAATCAGATAAGGGGTTTAGCTAGATTGTGACTGTTGCCTTCTACAGAGTACGTGAACCTTAATAAGGCTGCTAGCTACCATAATTTTTTCACCTCACCTGGTAGATAAATTCTCGTAAGCTGGTACAGCTGAGGTCTATTTTCCCCTTCCCCAAATACTTTAATTTACAGCCACTCTCTATATATGGGTTGAGATGGTCTCTTTTTCAAAATTACACTTGTGCAATTGTTCAGATCTACTTGAATTTTCAAGTAAAATCATATCCTGAATATTATAGCACAATAAAGCATGCATTTAAGTTGCCATAAAAGCTTGATTTTCATACTATGAACTTTCAGAAATAGTTAATATAAAATGTTTACCATGAGGATATTGTAAATATTGACAGATTGAGTCTCTATTTCCTTACACTGTTTTTGTACTACCATGATATCATAATACAAAGCAGAGAAGACAACTCCACCTCAGAAAAAGCAATCTCCTGTTGATGCTGGACAACTCAGAGCACTTCTGCTTCTACAGTGGGCATTAGCACTGGCAGATTGATATTCAGTACATGATATTGAACAAGGAAGTTTTTGATAGACATGTGCATGATGTAAAATGTGTAACCAGCCCAGAGCACAGAGTCTGGAATATGTGTGAACCCCCTCAAAGAAAGAAGCTAAAAGTCCTATGGTAGGTCACCTTTTTGCTTTCTCTATTTCCAAGGCACAGTAGCTATTGACTTATTCCATCAACAGATGAGATTCATTATTAATGGGAAGTCCTCAACTTGCACTAACCCATAAACTTACAGAGGAACCAGCTATGAACAATAATTTAAAGGGTGAGTTAAATATTTTTGTTTTATTATACTTAAAGTTCTATTAAGCATTTAAGTAAACTCAATATTACCACAATAGCAATTAGGTAAATTGGCTTTAGTGAGGACTTTAAGTCTCAGAAACAAAACTGTTTGAACATGGTATTAATAGGAAATACCATATCCTCCTAATTATAGCTGATGATCAATGTCTATTTTATACTATTAAAAAAAGCATGGAAAAGTAGTGAAAAAGATCCTGAACTAAGCATTCCAAGCAGATGGAATGTCTTTCCATCTGGGCTGAAAAAGGCATACTCACAGAGCATGGCAATTACAAGTGCATCAGGGTCCTGGACTTTTCCAGGAGTTGGCCAGCTCCAAGAGATGACATGCAGAGGACTTTGGGTGACACCAGTTCTACTTGAGGGTCTTAAATTTTCTACTGTTGCATATAGTTAAAGCCTTATAAAATAAGGGCCTTTTTACCCTTGTAAAATCATGGCTTAGGCCTGCTACTTTGGCTAAGCAGAAAAGGACCGTGGGAAAGTGACTCAGCTGAATTGGAGGAAGAAAAACAAGTTATAGATCCATTACACGCTCACATTGTTTGTATGGTGGTTGGTTGGATTATGTTTGCCATACTTAAATGGAATGATAATAGGCTAACTGCTTTAAAAGTCCTGGTTTTTGCAACAAAGCAGCTCTCCTTTGCACCTGCCTGCAGACTCCAAGTCACTTTGTGCATTCTTGCACATTGCAGAATAATTTACCAGGAAGGCATATTCTGTAATCTGATGATTATCTAAACTTAATAAAGGCAATATTTTCATTATATTTAAAATGAAAATTACATTTACTTTGATTTATGTTTGGAATCTTCCTGTTGCTGGCTCTGCTATATTTAGAATTTCTTGCATCAACACACCAGCAAAAACACAGGTCAGGGGGAAAAGATTCAACACAAAAGTTTGCACATGATGCTTATTCTGGGTATGTGGACAACTATGTGCTAATTTCTGTCAGAAGTCACCCACTCATAGTCCTGGAGTCAGTCCTTGGATGTCACACGATCTCTCCTTTTATCCAAAGACTTAATTTGATTTTTAAATGTTTTGGTTTATTTTATTTTATTGCTTTTAATTTTGTACAAATTTTATTTTAAGAGTGCTTTGATATTTTCTTTCTATTTTAAATAAAAATCGTTAGGCAAATCACTAAGCCTCCAAGGAAAACCAGGACAAAAAATTCATATTTATAGGCAGTTTCTTCGAACAATTAAAGGTACATTCTTAAATTAACTGGGCTACTGGTTTGAAACTTTATGACATAAATTGCCAGTATCTCTTCAATTTATTTGTCTTCATCTAGCTGGGGAAAACATAGGCCTTGCACTTACACTGTTCTTTTTTCTTCCTTGAACCTTGTATTTTGGTCCTTAGTAATTTAGTATAATGTTATGCTATTTCTGTTTGCTGCCTATAGGTGGAATAATTTAATATTTTCTTTTCTTAAATATTTACGCAAGTAGGTTTGGCTCTGTCGTATAAAAACAATCACTGTGGCTTTGCATCCTTTTATAGTTCCCATAGCTTCATCACCTGCATCATTTCTGCCTGTATTTTGACCTTTACCTGCCTATTTGACAGTGAGTATTTTAATATTTCAGTAGGGAATGAGTTTTTTGGATTTTATCTGATCTTTTAAGGTTTGTACCTTACATTACCTAATACAAGGAAATTGAGCAAGGCCATTAGAAATGGATGTTAGCAATTGAGGAAATTCGTTCAAACCTTCTTTATTCAATAGAGTAACCATTCCACTAATCAGGAATCACAGTCCTTCTCAGCCATAATGTGTTCCATCTACTTCTCAGCCCCTGCACCTTCCCAAAAAAGCAGTCATCCACAAAGAGAGCAAGAAGCCAGAGCTGGATAACTCAGTGTAGCTGTTCCAGGGTTGTTATTCTCCCCATTTGCACTGTGGGAATGAAGCTGGCTGCCAGTGGCTCCTTCAGTCAACATAAAACCTAAGCTTTCCTGGAGAAACTCCAGTCCAGCCTCTTGCTATTATCCAGGTTATCTGACTCAGGGCATCAAGTGTTTAAATTTGGTTTTGTCATTGTGTTCTTCTAAGACTAGCCAGAGGATATGTTGATAGTATCTCAAGGAAAGCATTTACCCAGGCCAAAGATTAACCTTAATCTTCTTGGATCTTTCTGAGGGACAAGCAAAGAGTTTAGGAGCCAACAAGTTTATTTCCTCTGGCTAAGAGCATAAAAGAAGTTTCCAAGATGTAATCACTTCTTGTCAGATACTCAAATGTCTGTGTCTGAATTTTGCAGTGCAGTATTGATTGTGCAAACACTTGTGTGGTTTGTTTCTATACATGTAAATGGCAAGAGGCCAATTAAGATCTTCCCACATTTGCCTTGCAGTTTAAAATAATACAATTTATCCAAAGAAGTTTTCACACTAAAAATGTGAAAACCTGGGCTATTTATTTAAGGGATGGTAAGGATGAAGAAAAAAAAAGTTTAGCTTTGAAATAATTTTGCTCCTTTAGTAACATATATAGTATGACCACATCTTTTTGGCACAATCAGATACTGCACAGTTAACTACATTATCTTGTTAGGACGGTTATATTCTCTCGTATGACAATGACTTGCAGTATGTAGTCACTGCCTTCTGGGGAAAGGAAAAAAATCCAGCAATTACTGTGCAGTACTCGAATCTGCCTGCCAACAGCAGAACAGTGATTTGTGAGACACATCAAGAGCTTCTGGCAAGATCAATCTAGTGAGATCCCTCTGATAGAGGAATAATGAGTTGACAAAGACCAATGTTCAGTTGGGCCCAAGTCCAATAAGATTACTGTACAGCATCATCAATATTGTCTGTGTTTGGAACTGACACAATCAGAATGGAATCAATTGTATTTTCCACAGCACTGTCACACATGATTTTTAACTTTGGCTCACAAAACTGCAGAGAAGCTTGCAGATGTTGGCAGATTTTTGCTAAGTTATGGGATGTCATTATTAAGTAGGAACCGTGCACTACAGTAATTTGTGGTTCTGTGTGTTCCATCATATGGTCTCTGTGTTTGGGAGGGAGGAGAAGGAGAAGATGCAGTAGCCGGAGGGATTTGTCTGTTATCATCCTCATTTTACTGTGATTGTCGAAAATACCATGTGAACCTAAAGGTGTAGATTGTTTTTCAGAGAAGGACTAATTTGGGCTGTTTAGCAAAGTGATTTTGCTCAAGCATGAGCAAACATCTCTCTTTAAAAAAAAAAAAAGTGAAAATGTTTTGATTATCTGACAAAAGATTTAGGAGAGAGATGACCCCACTTGTGAATAATAGATGCTTTTCCTAGGCCTTGTAATCTATATTTTAAAAATATTTTTTGGAAACAATTTTGTTTGGTCTTGTGACTACTAGAGTTAAACATTCTGTCACAGAAAGCTGTCATCTGTACTTACTGAGTAATCACTCACAGTAGACACCTGTCTAGGCATTTCTGCATATAATATAGCTTAGCATACTCCACAATAGGTAATAAATAGTACAGTGGCTTGTGAATTAGTTTAAATTAGACTTTAGTTATTTCAATTTAATTTTTTTGAAAAATGAAGAGACAACTAAAAGGTCAAGTTTCTTCTTCCAAGGTTTCTTTGGGTGCTAAAATCTTTCTTTTTCCCCCTTTGTTCATATCATTATCTTCATTCCTCGTTTCTGTGCACTGTGTATGCTTCTTTTTGAGAATGGGATTTTAATTTTCATGAAAAGTAAATTTAAAAGCCCTGAAGAGAGAAGTCACATTTTGATTTGTAAAACACAATAACACAGACATCACAAGAATAATTTCCATATAAGTCTGCACAGTAGAATTTATTGATGTTCACATAAAGTTGTTTTGATACACTTCGGTGTTTGTCTAATAAGAAATACTACTTCAGACAGAAGACTGGATTAGTGTTAATGAATATTGTATTCGATTTCACTGTAGTCAAGAGTTTGATTTTGAAGACAAGAGATTAATGGCTTTGTATTACACTTCCTAGAAGCTAAAGGACAGCAAACTATTCCAGAGATATCATTCAAGAGCAATCAAATAATAGTAAGCTTTAACCATCATCAATTTGCTCAGAACTTGAGTCAGTATACTGAAAATGAACTTTGGGACACCCATTGTGCCAAATAATTTCTCTTGAATCTGTCTGGTTTGATAACATTACTTGTCATATCTCACACAATTTTTTTAGTGGCATTACTTCTGTTGGTTATACTGTTTTTTATGAATATAAGGGAATTCCCTCCTGGGGAAATTCCAGATAAACATTTACTTTATCCCCGACAACTGAGAAACTTCCCACCCAAGACAATTACAAAATTGGGGTAAAATACATTTATACTTAGTAGTGTAGTGTAACTTTAAATGTAAATACTTGTTTCTCTGAAACCTCAGACATTCACTGGGATATGTCCAAAAAAAGAGGGAAGCAGCTGGCAATACACAGCTGTATGACTTACATGGTTTCTTACTTACCACATAATTTTGTCTCCAATTCCCCTCTTTTTACAAGGTTAAACTGACAGATTGTTTAGAGGATCAGGTAGTTAAAAGACACACCAAGTTTTCTGAAAAGTGTAACATAACCTATTCAGCTGAATGCAAACATATTTAAGAAATACATAAAAATAAAATTTATTAAATATATAAAGCAAATATTGATTTAATTATTTTGCTTTTGCTAGACCATTGCCAAAATTGTTATGCACAAGAAACAGATTAGCCAACTCACTAGAAATCAGGACTAAATTCCCTTATTTCCCATCACACCAAATATTTTCTATGTTCACTTTTTTTTGGTTAATTAAATTTTAGTGCTACAGAAGTTAGTCAAAACACAATTCACACAACTTTATATATATTTTATTATATAACTTAATAATCATAGCATTAATGTATTCTGTACTCAATGTACTCATTGATATCCATTTATTTCTCAGCAGCTGTAAACAAAGTTTTGTCACGTACTGAAACTTCCTGATACAAAATCCACCACAATTACTTCACTGAACATGGACATTATGCAAACTTTCAACAGATCTGAAGCAGTAAAGGCTTCATTTATATCTATCTGACTGAAATGCAAGCCAAACAAGTAAACAGTAAAATGACAAAAATAGTATCTGCCCTTTGGGAAACACTTGCTCGAAGTGCCTCAAAAGTGAGGGGTTGTTTATTTGTGTGGGAGTTTTGCTGGGTTTTTTTCCTTTTCTTCTCTATCTTGTGACCACTCTTTTTAGCCAAAGGTGTTTCATGCCTCATGGTTGGTATTCACCTCCTGGCTAGATTATTAAAAACAGCCTCTGTGCTACCTCAGAAGATTACTTTTGATAAGACACAAATCACCAAGTGTTTAAGCAGTCCATCTAATGTAAAGGACGACTGCTCATGCTGGGGATGGTTAGGGATGTTGATGTCATTTGCTGAATTGGGAACTAATTGTGGTTTTAAATGATAATAAATCATTAAGTTTATTTTTTATAGACTACATGTGGTCCTAAATAACAATAAATTTATGAATAGTGATTGTGTGCCTCAAATAACTCTTTTCTGTTGTCAGACAATGTGTGATTAATAAGAGTCTTTTCTATCATTGCCCGGACTTTAAACAATAAATAAAAATGTGCAATCATAGATATATAAATTAGGTCATGCTATTCAGAAGGTTTATTGAGAATTCAACCATTACTGGTTTTTCCTTTTTTTTCACATTCTACTATATCATAACATACCCCATTTTTGTTGTGTACATGGAATGTCTCTTTATATTGCTGTGGTGTGTGTATTCTTTATTCCCTTTTGCTGTTCATCTGTCTCTCCCTTTCCCCCCTTTTTTTTTAATGTGACACCTCTGAGCTGGTACCCATGGCAACACCCACTAGTAGGGGTGAGCCTATGAAGCTGCTGCAGTTCCCCATCACTCAGTTCTGACAATGCCAGTCATTAATCTACCAGTGTCTGCTCACCCAGATCTCTACAGGTCCTCTTCTGGTCTTGTTTCCTTCCAGCAGTAGCTGCCCTGTGCACAAAGATTCGAAGGATTGCTGTTAATGATTTTCCATTTGTTTAAAACAGCTCAGGCTGGCAGCTCTGTCTAATCCACTCTTAATGGCACTGAACGTTAAAAGAAGAGAGCAATCACTGCGTGAGGTAGTTTCCTGAATTTCAAAATTCAGCTCTGAGTTTTTCTAGTACCTTAATTTTAATTTAAAAATAATAGGAAAATCAAATAAAAATTACAATTGCTTAGGTCTCTATTGTATTGATGAAGGTGGATTGCCACCTATAAAAGTGTCCCCAAACACTTACAATGAAATTACTTCTGGTTTTCAGTCTATAAAGAATTGTTGTTGTACGTTTTTTAACTAACGAGAGCTATGTTGTAGTTTAGCATCTTGCACATATTTTGACTACTTCCATACAGATAGATCTAAGCCTGACGTACAAGAGAGCTCAACTTCCATTCCAGAGGTCTTGACCTGTCCAGATATGCAAAAGATACATTTCATTCTGAGATTAATCTTTGACTGCAATTTTAAATGAGGCTAAAGAGGTTATGGACACAAATCCCACTGAACTATAATAGAAATTCTCTCCCTAGATCCCTTAGGTGTTTCTGAAATTAATGCTTCAATTTTAAGAGTCAAATCCAGCATGGAAGAATTACATTTTGCTTTCTGTGGGTTACAATTCATGCATTTAAATTTTGTGAAGTTAAGCCTTGGACATTTGTCTAATGTCATATATGTCACGTAAATAAAAAGTATTTCATTCAATGGATGAAAAGTTTTTAGATCATTTCTACCTTTTAGTGCATATCATAATCCATGCATGATTAGGTCGATGCAAAGTGTTGGTACAAATCAATAAATTTTGCTTTATTCAGGATCAGTTTAAACCATTTCCAAAGGACTATGCACATGCTTCTTTTTTGCCACTGTGGGATTTAGTAAGGCCCTTCTGCTAAAATGTGTGTCTGTGGTCATAACTGCAGTTGTACCCATTGAGATAAAAAATGCAGATGTGCTGAAACGTCCTGGGAATGGCTGAGGGATTTAAACCCATACACAACCTACCAGGTATTTCAAAAATCTGATAAATGCTATCCTAAAACATGGCCTTGCACTGGGCCTCTATTTGATCTCCAAAGACCTATTTAGTTTAGACAACGCAGTAACTTTGTTAAATTCTTCTATTCCAACTTATCCGAAAATTTGTGTCCTTGTACTGAATTGTTCTTTCAAGATGTGCAAAATATTCCAGAATATCTTTTTGTCAGCAAAAGTTTACAAAATATTTCTTTCAGATGATATTGCCAGGCAAATGTGAAGGACACTTCTTCAAATTTAAGTTCCTATCTTGGCAGTTAAGAGGTAGCTTCAAATCACATTGGGGAAAATCTCTTTGACTCGATGATTTGGCTGGTATGATCTTCAGACTATTTTGATAAGTGACTAAGAAGTGAATGACAAAAACGAAAGTGGTATTGGGTAAAACTCATCAATCCATTTTTTGGGGGGACAATTTGTTGCAACAGTAAAGACCAGAAATGTATATAATCAAAAAATAGCAGATGCTGGAAGAAAAATTCCAAGATGCATTTATTCTAAACAGAAGAGGAAATTTAAATATGCTAAGTGCAGTTAAAAATTTATCTTAGTCAGGGTTAATGTTAATGCACCTTCCGTTTTTATGTTTATCATTGAAATTTGGGACAATATTATTAGATCATTGTAAATACAATCTTCTATGCTGAAAAAAGAAAAATCTATTTGTATTAGAAAATTATTCCACTCTTCTGTGAGCTCTGGGAACATGCAACCAGAAAAAGCGTTCAGAATTTTTTGTTATGAAAAAAGAATAATTTCACACAAAGCAGGTTCTTGTACCTCTTTTATTTTTTAATATTTAAGTAGGAAAAGGTGGATAAAAGCCTTCCTGAATAATTTATTAGTTAAATATTTCTACCACTACTTCTGGTATAGATCTAGCATGTTTGTTATCCACTACATGTTTGATAGATAGAAGTTTTTCAGTTGCTTGAATGTGCCACCTGAATTGTGCATTCAACCTTCAATACCTTAGGAAATAAAGAGCCACATTTTCAAGTCAACTGTAGTTGTGCATTTTGGGTTGACTATACATCAGATTGCTCAATTTAGGGTAGAGAAGGAAACATACAGCTTTAAATTAATTTTAAAACAATCAGAAATTTGGGAAGGACCTTTCACACTTCACATACCTGAAGCTATGAGAACAATGTCATATCATGGTCAATCCAGAGGTTATCCAATAGAGCTTTTCAGTGTGTTATCTCTCAGGTATTAGCTGAGCACTAAGATTTGTCCTGGGAAAGGAGCTGGCATCTCCTTCTAGATATGGAGAGGCTGATATGGGACTTGAGTGAGAGCATTTTTAGCACAATTATCTAAGGTCACTTATGTGTCTGAAGGATCAAAAAAGCTGTTTCATTTATGAAATACTGAATTCTAAAACTTTCTTAAAATAATCCCTAGCAAGTATCATGAATGCAGATTCTGCTAACTAATTCTATAAATATGATGGACAAATAATAAATGACAATTCTTATTTAAAGTTTTTTTTTTTTTCTCAGTACCTGCATCAATTTAGAAAAACACTGTTCCTTGCATATGGTTTTCATTTTAAAGGCAGGGAACCAATTTTTAATTTTTTTTTGTAATGAAATTGAATTGGACATCCCTCATAAATCTTGTAACTTTAGTGGGCATTACTCATTTCATCCAAAAGCATGGATGGATGTTTTAGAGTTTCTCAGTCATTAAAATGAAAGCAATCTCAATATTACTTTCCTAGTAGCCAGACCCTTACTCATGGTGAGCTGTGCCTTCATCTGTAATAGGTGCTATTGATTTCAGTGAAACTCTTTGATTCCTAGAGCACTGCTGAACAAAAGCCAAAGTGGTAAAGTCTGTCCCTCATCCCTTTCAACATGTTTTCATAAACACATTACAAAACCTCATCCTTAACATCTCTGATGTAGATGTTTCCATTAAAATCACTTCTTCTAAACACATGTAGATCAATGAAAAATCTTTGATGGAAACACCACCCCTAGAGATTTAAAATATTTATGTATAACACCTTCAGGTTTTCTGGCTGAACAAAAAAGGATTTTGGACAAAATTAAAAAAAGTAATTTTACCCTTGCTACTAATATTCAATGAATTCCTGTGTGAAACATCTACTCAGACTCAGTCGTAAGGGAGCCCAGAGCCTTACAGAGTACTGGAACTTGCATAATTGAGGTAGTGCTGGATCAGGAAGTGTATTACAGACAATAGTTTTGCAAGTTTACAGATTCTATAATACACAGGGTGGGAAATTATGTTCAAGAGTACCTCAAAAGCAAAGGAGGGTCTTTGTATAATAAATAACTCTTTATACTAGGTGGAAACTAATTAGTTCCAAATTCTGATCAAATCATGAGATTACATCCACATTAATACAAATTAATTTGTCATAATGAATGTTAATAGAATTAATTATAATTAGACACTGTTGCACTGGGTGAAATATTTCATAATGGTCCTTTTCACATTAGTAGTAGATTATGTGCATATTTCAAAAATATATAAAAGCAAGAATTACATTTAACATTTTTTATGGTGGAGGCATGTCAAAGAACAATGACATGAAATTTTGAGTCTAGTTAATGGTCCAAATGAACTTTTTTGTTGTTCAAAACTGGCCTGCTAAACTCTCTTGAATACTCAAAACCTGTTTGTTTTTTTCTAGGAGACAAGACATCCAAATACTGACCAAAATCTAGGAGAGTTGACGTCTTCTTTGCTTTTTTTCATATACTCTGACTTACAGCCCCCCATGATGCTTGATGCTAAATCATGATATAATGAGTACTGAATTACTTAGGCCTTTTCCAATTTCCATAGAAAATGGACTTTAATTCAAAACTATGCCTGGTTAATTAAACTTTCCATGATCTAATTTGATCTAATTATTTCTATAAATTGAGATGTAACCAGAGTTATATCCTAAGGTAGAATTAGGCTATGGTTACCCATTTTTACTCAGATGGAGGGAACAGTGATGTTCTCTCCTATTAACCCTAACCTTGCTGGCCACTTAAATTTACACAGTTCTGCAACCCAAATGGTGATGAAGGAACTGTATTTTCAAAATGTCTGTTGGGATGGTGGGATTGTGTTTTTTTAGAGATGTTTTTCCCAAATGCCTTTGAAAATTAATGTTTCTCCTTGCATCCATCTTGAATGGTAATAGCACAAGAAAATATTTGATGCAGTCCAGGTGTCTTATTGACAGCCCAGTATATATTTTATCTCTTTTTCATTTTTGTTCAGATACACTAAATTTTTACTTAAATTCATTTTTCTCTAAAGACATCTTTTTATTTAGATCTGCTCTTCTAAACCATGTACAATATAATCTGAACTTTTTTATTACATTCTGAAAAAAGGGACAACTCCTTGCTAAGTTATTTTTTTTTGCCATAACAAAACCAAAGCTTGGATCTATTTTTTCTTTCTAGCAATAGTTTTTACCTTCTGAAAATAACTGCTGGTTCCTTCTTTGTGTAGTTTCCTTGAGCAGTTCTCCTTGAGTGAACTATCATTTTTGCTCACCAAAATCTTGTCACATTCAGTCAGCTGGTGTACACATATACTGTTCCTTGTGTTTACCATAAAATAATTTCTTTCTAAAATCTTTGCTGACAGAGAAGCAGAGTGCAGATTCTTGCTTTGCAAACAAACAAGGCAATCTGATGAAGAATTCAAGGCTTCTGGCTGCACTGTCTGAGTTCGTTTAGAGGTTAATAAAATCAGCTCCCTGCTATGTGTTAAAAATAAGTAATTAATTTTGGGATATCTGTTAGAACTAGAATATTATGCCTGGAAAGTAAGGGTAGAAGGCAGTCTGCTTACTGGAAATACCTCCTTGAGGCATATCCTCACAGCTAATTTAGAAGCCCATTTTCAGAGCAGCAGACAATCCAGACCCCCTTGTGTAGCTGCCAAAGCTCCCTACAGACAATGAAGAGAAAAAGAAAGAGCATTCTGAAAAGTTGAAGGCTGCCTGACTTTAGTTACTTTCATGTCAGTACTCATTGGAAAGATAAGAACTCCATCAGAAAATCAAGTCCACGTAGGTGAGGTGGTTAATTCTCTATTACACCATGTCAAAATGAACAGTAGGAAACCTTTTGTATTTCCATATTTCTATAATGTAGTCTGGTAGTTTTGGTCAGTCAGTAACACACAACACATGACCCAGAAGGTAGCCTGACTCTTTCCTTATGCTTAAGAGTAATCTGGGAAAAGGCCAAAATTCTAGATCAAGGTCTCTGGAAAATGTGTGCAGGCTCTACATTATAATATTATTGGATTAAACAAGAAAAAAAAAAAAATTCAGAAGTGGAGATGAAAATTTCAATTCTTTACCTACTTATCAACAAAACTATTAAAAAGCTACAAAAACTATTAAAAAGCTACATTTTCCTTGTCTTCTCATCCTTAACCCACAAGTCAAGTAATCAAGGCATAACTGAGCCAAGTAGCTCAGTAAGGGATCATCAGTTGAGTCCTTTACTCTAAACTCTGATTTTAAGTGATACTGAATAGAAATAATGATATGGTCCTTCTTTGACTTATCAATTGTTGATCATTTGTTGATGTATTTCAATTTTGTTTAATTAAAGCCAATAATAAAACCCTTTGACATCCCTAATTATAGTTATATAACAATATTTTATTGTCGTACAATAGTATCATAGAGTGGGAGTGGAAGGTTCATTGTCTTTCATTGTCTTTTCTTTGTATCTCCTCAAGTTGCTCAACAATTCTGGTAAGGTATTCACCATCATCTACATACTCTGTTGTCTTGGTTTGTAACAATATTCTTTGCTAACTGGAAACGTATTTTGTGTAGTAATTTACTAAAAATCATAGACTCATCCATTAGTTTAGCAAATAACACGTATGAAGTATTAATTTTGAGTGATAATATGCTCTAATATGACAGAGATTTTGCTGGGAGACATAACAAACACGTGTTTGACATAGTTAAAACTAGAATAAAGTCTATAGAATGAATTTTGTCCTTTAAAAAAAAAAAAAAAATATGTAATTTGATGTGGTAATAGCAGCTACAACATAAGCTACCTGACCTTGCCCTTGAAATGACCTCAACCTTGACCTGCAGGAACACTCTCTCTTGGGATGAGAGGTATGTTATTACATGTTATTTCATTACAAGGCCCCTGCTGAGCAGCAACTGCCAAATGGACTCAATTAAGTGTTTCTTGTGATGTGGATTACTGTCTACTGGGGCGAGTTGATACTAGCAAACATATTTCATTCTCTTAAAGTTTGACTGGATATGAAAAGCATGTGAGTTACTCATTTGGTGACACTTCAGTGTATGATTTATATCTGTTTAGAAACACCATAACATACAGATTTCAGTTGTGCACTGCAACCTTTTCTCATTCCTTGTCCTTCAGCAACCAGGCCCTGTTATCGCACTCAAGGATTATAGAACCAGACCCAACCTTCATCAAAGGAACCTTCCAAAAAGAAAAATTGCGTTGAACAATAGTTAAATTCTGATAGACAAACTCTTGTTGAAAATAAAGTCCAAAAATGTCACAGACACAGCTCTGTATGCTGTCTGATTTTTATCTCAGCAATGCTGTTTCAGGGATAAAGTATTGAACATTTATGAGGGCTGGGTTAATTTATGGCTTCTTTAAAATCAATCTTGTACATTAAAACAACTGTGTAATGCTGTTGGTAAAAATAGTGGCAAGTGTTTCTCTCTCTCTAGGTACATATATTTTATATTTATGAATTAAACACACACGAATTAAACACACACCCTCCCCCTCATTTTCACTACATTTTCTGTATCTAATGGTTTTATAGAAGTTCTTTTCTGAAGTATCATTTGAAACTTGTGGAAAAACACCTCACTGGCTGCAATGTACCTTGTAGGAGACTGCCAAAAGAATATTGAGCAAATGAGCAAGCCATTTAATGCAGAAAGAACACATAAGATTTTCAAGTCACAATTTTAATCTCATTTTTATATCTCTGCATAAAATGCTTTTTTTTTCATAATTTATACACAGTAATAGTAAGAACATCAGTTCAGAATCTGGTTTTGCAGCCTAACTCTTTCCGCTGCATTTTTTTACCAATGAAATTTGAAGGGTAAACATTTTGCATGAAAACAGCTGGAAAAAAAAGCTAGCCCCGTGGAATTCAGTGGAGGTGTCATTATTTCTAAAGGAATCTCCACTCCTTCCTTTGACCTCTGTGAAATGGGAAAATCTAGATAGCATCCCTTTGGTCCTGAAGGTAAAAAAAGGAAACATTAAAGGAGGAAATAGACATGTGTAGCTCTTTGTACATCTTAAAGAGTTTAAACCATAAATATATTGTGAATCAAAAATATCTCATTAATGCATAAAACAATCTCAAGGTCGGATGCCAAGGTGGAAGACCCTTTTTGGAGGGGCTCAGCAAAAGGAAGAAGAACAAAGGCCATAGACAAGACACAAAAGGTTTCACTTCAACATGAGGAAGAACTTTGCACTGAGATTGGCAGATCACTGGAACAGGCTGCCCAGGGAGATTGTGGAGTGTCCCTCTCTGGTGACATTCAAAATTCACCTGGATGCGTTCCTGTGTAACCTGGAGTAAGTGACCCTGCCTTGTCAGGGGTGTTGGACTAGATGGTCTCCAGAGTTCCCCCCTAACCCTAAAAGTCCTCTGATTCTGTGATACCTTACCTTTCTACCATAGTTTCAGATAAAAGATATTTTGCAAGTTAATTGTCGTGCACTGCTTTGCCTAGAAAAATTCTTGCCTGGATATCTTCTCGTGGCTGTTAGAAAACTAATTTTTTTCAATTGTATTAGATTTCTACAGACACATGGAGTTTCCCTTTAATTCTTGATGTCGTAATAACTCATACTTTTTTAAGTGTAACCTGGATAAAACAACCCCACAAAACTAAGAAGAACAGAAGTTGCTTTGTGTTGTTCATTGTTTTCCCAGAAAGAGATAGTCAACACAAGTTGGGAATGGAAACATTTCTCCATGAATATGACTACTTTGGACATGAACTACACAAACATGAACTACACAAACAAGTAGTACTCATCTGCTTGACAGACAGTGAAAAAAAGTCTTGTTTTCTTTTTTAAAAAGACATCAGAACCTCAGGTGAGAAAGGACTGTACTCTAGTGCTCTATTACCATCCTTTTCTCTACAATGACGTCTGGATGTTTCTGCCTAATGCAAAAGAATTTGTTTCCTTTGCTGAAATTTTTTTATAAAATAGAGTTAACTCAACTTTCCTTTTCTTAAAGTTATGGAAAAACAGCTGGTACAGTCCAGTTGTATTAATCTCTGATATTTAAGTAATTTGAAAGATGTCAATGCGTCTAACTGCAAAAACTCTGGTTTGTAAAGATTTTCATAATTTGTTTAAATATTTACAACTGGAATTAAACAGGCAGGAGCTTGCTTACAGTAACAGTTTGGCATTTTCTGTATATTAAATACTTATGTCAAAATATTATTTTTTCAAAGCTTACTTAAACCAGCTGAAGATGTAGAATTGTAGCCTTCCCTGTAGAATAGTAGTTTTCAGTGATTCTTCATTTGAAAATTATATTTGAAATGGGATTTCATTATAAGGGCATCAATTACTTTTCAAGAATCTGCAATGTACCAAGCTCAGCTTGCAGTATATCTCTCTATAAGGCTGTTAAACCTTGAAAAGGGTGAATCCCTCAAGAAAAATATCCTCTATTCAAACTTTACACAGAACTTTACAATTTTGCTCTTTTTCTGTCTCTGTTACAAATATTTTCCTATGGTCTTTTATTTCCTTATTGATTACAGTCCTTTTGGCTTTACAACCTATGAATGTTAGATCTTTCCTTTTCCTTTTCCTTTTCCTTTTCCTTTTCCTTTTCCTTTTCCTTTTCCTTTTCCTTTTCCTTTTCCTTTTCCTTTTCCTTTTCCTTTTCCTTTTCCTTTTCCTTTTCCTTTTCCTTTTCCTTTTCCTTTTCCTTTTCCTTTTCCTTTTCCTTTTCCTCTTTCTCTTCCTTTTCTTTCCCTTTCCCCTTTCCAGCAAGGGGCTGCCTCCAGTGCTGGATAGCCAGTTCCAGACAACTCAGACACAGACCAAAGCTGAGTCAGAATCTGTGGTGCCTCTGTGAAAACCTGGTTTTAAACTGCAGAAAACACAAAGGGGGAGGTAATCAGGGCACACAGAAAGAAAGAAGAGGAGAGAAAGAAATAAAAATATTGAAATTGAAACTATTGAAACTATTGAAACTATTGAAACTATTGAAACTATTGAAACTATTGAAATTGAAATTGAAAGACAGAAAGAACTAGAAAGAGAGGGAGAACTAGGAAGAGTGAGAAATGAGAAACAGAAGAGAACATCAGTCAGAGATTTCTCCATGGTGGAGCAGGTTCTCCCTTTAAATGGCTGCAGTTTTTGGAGACTATTATGCTGCCCAGCAATCAGAAAAATATGTTGAAATCAATTGAGACTAAATTAGGTCACTAAAATGATCAGAGTATAAATAATAAAAAGAAAAAAACCTGTCTCACTACTTTTTTATGTGTGACTTTCTTTTAAAGTCTAAGGCTACCAAGAGAAGAATGATTTCATGGAAAAAAAGAGGACTCATTTAGAAAAGGTGAAACATGTCTTGGAATAATGTCAGTGTTAAAGAATATAATGTTAGCATCAGAAAAGGTTATTTATTTTTTCATGCATCTGACTTATTTTGTTTTTTCTAAAATACACCTAGCAGCTACTACAATTGCTGTTGTCATTGTTTCTGTTGTAGAAGAAGCAATTGCTTTGCCTAGTCTTGTGCAATCTCAAACTAATCCTTTGCAAGCATGAGGACAGATTAACCCTTGTGTGCATTTTAGATATCTATGCTTGTAATAAAAACTACTTGAAAAACCAAATGTGCACTCAAAAGGGAAATTAGTATAACTGCTGTTAAGGGAAACAAGTGTTTAGACTCTTCACAGCTTCAGGATAACTGTTAATTAGATAATGTATTCTGAAAGCCAGAGAGAGATATTAAGATCATCTGATTTTTCTTCCTGCATAATATGGGATTTAGGACCTTCCTGAATTAATTACTGCATAAATTAGGATGAAATATATAGAAAAACATTTTACCATGGCTGAAATACTTACTGTGATGAGGATTCCTCTTAGACATTTGACAAACAATTCCTTGATTTGGATGACTTTTTCTTTCTAAATGAGTTCCCGAGTCATTTTATGTTAGACAATTACATAAGGTACAGGACAATGTAATTGTTTCTAATACTGCTCTTGGAATTTCTAATAATCTTTGATGCTTGTACTGTAATGCAGTGAAAATATGCATTTCATCATCTTGCATACTTGAAGATAATAAGACAAATGAAATTACTGATCAAGATTCTGGTCTGTGATTGGCCTGGTTCTTTCTTAATTAGGCTATGCTGCCTTCTACAGAGCGAGTACTACCAGCTGAAATCAGAACAGGACAAAAAGGAAAAGCTAATTTCAGTTTTTATCAGAATACTGACACATCCTTGTGCTTGCAAAGCACTATAAAACAGGCATATTAGAGGAATATAGTGATGTTCTTTAGGTAAAGTCACAATTGCTAATCCCTAGATCTGAAAACTCCCTTTTAATTGACTTTATAAATGTAAAAAAATTACATTTGAATGTGGAAAGATGAAACTACACCCGATTTGCTTGTCACAAAGTGTCTTATTTATTTAGTTCTGACCTTGTAGTTAGTCTTATGAATTAGTCTTTTAATGAGCCTTCTTTATTTATTAAAACATTTTTGTGTTTTCAAATTTTTGTAAGTTAAATTTATGCAACTATTTTTTATTTTTATTTGGAAAAATACTACCTAGGTTGAATTTAAAAATATTCTTATTATATTATATTCAGTGTGAAACATCTCTTAAATTTCCTTTGTTAGCTGCAAAGACAACTGTATATAACTATGAACTATCTCACTGTTAATTATTCTTGGGGCTTTTTTTCTTAGTATATTTGGTGGCACCTGCTGTCTGGAGAGTCATGATGAGTCCCATTATAAACTGCATCTACTTTTCTAGACACGCACTACATTTTCTTTGTGAAATTTGAAACTTAAATATTTGCTAGCTGCTGTTCAGAGAAAAGAGGAACCATTATTTTTCTGTTAACTCCTGGAGTACTGCGGAAAAACTGAGGCTGAGCAACTCTCACTAGTTTCAATTTTCACTTGGTATTAGTTGCCACCTTGCAAAAAGTTACAAAATCAACAAATGAAGGGTCTTGTTTAATCTCATTGTGGATCTATAGAGTATCATGGACAACACTGAATTCTAGATTTTCCTATAATTAAAGATTAAGTGAACTGCATAATGTGTGTCCCTTAGTTGTATTTTTTGCTATATCATTAAGTTCATAAACATAAATCAGTGTTGACAATATAACTACATTTAATGTTTTAGGCCATTATTATAAAACAGAGACATGGGAAATAAAGATTGCCTTTTCCTGAAATTGTATTTATAAGGCATGAAATAAGGTCTGTTAAATCTCACTATTCTTTTGTCACTAGATATTCTTCCATGTTTCCATATTTAATTTAAGTGAATACATTAATTCAAGTTTGATTATTTCAATAAATGAAATAAGGTACTTTGCTACTGATAATCACACATTAAGAGGTTGGTGCAAACATTAGACTCTGGTGTGAAGCTGCCCACTTCAGGGAGAAAGTCAGAAAGTGCAGTGTATGGCAGCTATAGGGAGCTGAGGGCAAGGGCAAGCAAAGCACAAAACAGAGTGTCCAAGTCAAAGCATGCTTGAGAGGAAACTGAGTAACTGCTAGATATAGGCATACCTGTAAGAGTGGAGAGTGTGCCAAAGTTATACAGCTTTCTCCAGAAAAAGAGAAAGAACTAGTGCAGTCCAAGAGGTAATGGGCAAACATCAAGCAGAATAAATATTGTGCATGTTACACAAAACTTACAACTTCTGAAAATTTTTAATGCATATAAGCATAACACAGATTGGCCTAAAACCATTACATGGTTTTTGTAAAATTTCTCAATTCCCAAAAGTTTGAAAACTTACTGGTGATTTCTGAAAGCTTGAGGTTACTGGTGGCACTCTACTTTCTTCCTGCTATAGTGTCTCTTTGAATGGGTAGCTGTTATTTATCAGTGTATGGAATATTAAAGCAAAACTAGGAGTATCACCCCAGACTCTGCTTTCTTTACAGCCCAAGTAAGCATACAGTCTGGATGGTGGATGATATTTTTTCGGGGAACAAATGAAGGAGCATCCTTACAAGGTTGTTGCTGATCTTGTTTACCAAAGGATCACCAAAAATACATGATATATGGTTTTGGCTTTTTTAAATTTTTTTTTAATGTGCTCTTGTCTTTAATTATGTAGTAATTACACACTTGTTAACAATGAAAAAAAACTGGGGCTGATCAATGCCAGCTGGAGAGGAGCTTTCTTTTGCCTAATAAAGCAATTGAGAATTAATATAGGTCATAACATCAGCATTGAATGTTTTTATTATACTCCTTAACCCTTAACTTTTTTTTTTTAATGTGGACAACCTATTTACTACTAAAGTTGGAAAAGTTGCAGCATGTTGGCAACTACTTAACTGAGTGCAATACTCTGATATGATCTCTTTCAATTTTTTGCTTCTTAAGAAAAAACCGTATGAAATTTATATGATAGCATGGTTTATTCTAGCAGCTACAGTTTGCAGGATATGCATCAAAAATGACCCAAATATGATAGATCTCCTCCTCCCACAAAATACCATTGCCCTTTTGACTGAGGAAGAGGTGGCAGCAATAGCAACACAATTTAGCAACAAATTACACCATGTATATTTAAAAAAAATATAAATTAAAATCTGTCAAGTAAAAAGAACTGTCTGCTATCTGTTCCTCTGTTACTTTTAAATTGTCTTTAAAGTTTGCTGAAGAAATTTCTCTTCATGATTCCTTGTATTTGATGAGTTTTTCTATGGAGTCCACTCAGAGAGTACCATGAATTTCAAGGAATCAGTGTTGTTGCATTTAGGGAGCTTTGAGAATATAAATCTACTGAGAATTAAATTCAGTCAAAAAATTATCAAAATGGCTGAAGGAGAAACATTTTGTTTCATTTTAGAAGGAAACCTATATAGCTTTCCAGCAAGCCATAAAAGACAACCCAGTCAGCCAATGAAAAAAGGATGAAAGCATTCCTTGCACAGTCATCCCAGAGACTGGACACTGTTGCCTAGCAGTTCTGACAGATGATTTTCACTGACCTGGACGTCACACACACCATGAGATGCCATAAACAACGTCAGGATGGTACATTTCCTGATGTCAGAATAGTATCTTTTCCAGGCAGTCTTTACTGTTGCTTGGAAGGGCTCATATATAATTTTGCAAGAAAAGTCGTTTTCCTCTTGGGCAAGCCCTTTTGTCTTTTCTACTTCATCCAATCTGCCTTAAATAATAACATTTTGCAGTTTTTCCCTGATACACTAATCTTGCTAGTGTTTGAAAGAAAATAAAGCTTCTTTTGGTGTACCTCTTTGAATTACATTGACCAGTAACACCATGTTCTGAATTAGGAAAATAATGTCAGTCAGAATTGGTTGCATTTACCAATTTAAAACAAATTCCATTTCAAAGCACTTTGCCTGCCATCCAAGGTAATTGGAAAGCCAGTTTGAAAAATCTTCTAATGTGCTTTTTAAAATTGACCAAGTTTGCAGAGGCAGCTTCTTAAACAAAATATAATTAATTTCTATCTGTCTGTGCTGATCAGTGCAGGCTGACAGTCCTTCTACGTTCTTTGTTTTAAAACATGTGAATTTTTTCAATAGACTATACCTCCCTTTCATCTTCCTCTTTTCCCTGTGTAAATTGGCACTTTCTGTCTTCTAGGAATCTCATTACCATGCATGGATTCTCCATTGTTTCATAATAAAGGTGCCCAACTGATGTACCAAAAGGACTGTAAATATCTATTTTAATGCACCAAAGATTTTTTCCTTATAAACTTATGGTTACAATGGCTCTAACATGTCAGTATTTAACTGAATTATCCTAACTCATGATATCTATTCAATTCAGTTTCATTCTACATCCATACTCTTTGGTGCTATATAGTTTCCAAGATGCTCCAAGGTCATATAGGTAACATTTGATTAATTTCTAGAGCAGCAGTTAATTAAAAAAGATCCTGAGGGAACTGAATTATGTAATCTGAAACTCTAAGTCAAAAAAAACCATCCAAACAAACCACAAATATGACTCTTGGGATGTACTGCTACCCTTACATACACTTTCTGTGTCATCTTCAGTAGTTTCCATCTATACATATAAGATCAGGCTCCCTGAAACAAACCCCAAAATCAAACTGACATTTAAAAACACTTGTTTCTTGATCTGAAACATGAAATAACTTTTTTTTCAGACCCTTGGAATTATTACAAAGTTTCATTGACTTTTTTTTACAAAATATATGAGAAATGTCAACAGGAAAATAATTTCTCCTTTTCATCTTAGAACATGGTAACACTAATGCAAGAAATATCTGGAGGCCTGATAACTATCTGGATTTGCTTTTTACTGCTTTGATGGTCATTGGATCATACCAACCAGTTATTAATCTACAGAAAATTTCAGTCCTCTGATATCATTGCCTCACTAATAATTTTCTTTCAGACCAAGTGATTGCACCAATCTAATCCCAGCTACAGCAGCATATCAACAGCATGTTTCCACTTAATCTCAAACTTCCCTCCAATTGCATACATATTTTAAAATGTGTAAGAAAAATACAAGAATAGTTCCTTCTGTTTGCCTCAGGCTCTTTTCTCTTTCTTTCTTGGAGAGATTCTTATTTTTGCAAGTGAAAATTAGCTGCTGGTGTAGGACTTCCATAGGGACAAACAGATCCTTTTCTTCTCTGTAGTATCCTCTGCTTCATACCATTGTTTATGACTGCTCTTTTATCCAGTAAAGCAGATCTGAAGAAAATAAAATTACCAGAAAATGCATCTTGTATAGAAAGGAGGACTAGGACTTCATAGATTCATTGCAGGAGTTGAGAGTTTCTTATAAATGTATGTTTTTCTTTCCTTTTTCCATTAAGTTGAAATCTATTCGAAATATTTCGAGGTGCATCTTTTGATTTTAAAGAAAAGCTGAAAGCAGCATTTCCTGTGGGACTTGGAACTGAATAACAGCCATAAAAAACCCCTAAAACCAGCTGTACACCACTGGGTTTAAAACACTTTTGTAAGGTTGGCTTCTTTACCCTCATGGTTTAATAAAGAAGCAGTTTTGTTTTTATCATAGTATACAAGATAATTCAGGTTAATATCAGGACATCAGAAAAATATCATGAGCCAACAAAGGCAAAATAGAAAACTGGACAAAACTATGGAGGGTCTGATTGCAGAGAGTTACAGAGAGTGAGAGAGTGATTTATTTATTTAAAAATATTTACTTTGCCACTAAATTATGTATTGTTGTTTTAAAGTATTTTTTATTAAATCCTTTTATAAGGACTCAAGCTGTGTTGCTCTAGAGAGGAGAGAAAGCTTTGTTGATACTGATTACTTTTCATAAATTTTCTACTCTCAGAGGGGAAACATGGTATGCATGAGAACTTTTGCATATCATCCCATAATAGCTCTGTTCATCACTGCTGGCTTGAGCCTTGATAAAGTATGCCTCATAACATTTGCATACCTGTCACAAAGTGACCAAACAGCTTAATGAATGTTTTTACTGGATGAAGTGGTAAAATACAACAAATATTTTGCAACAAGTATTTTGCAACAATATTTTCCCTTATTTTAGAGGAGTGGTTTTTTTTGCTGAAAAAAAAAAAAAAAGTTTGAGATTTCTATTTTTATCTGAAGTTCTGTGAACTTCAAGATCTTTTATTCAGGCTGCAGTACATCCTGTGGTATGAAGGTGAAAAGTGGCAGTGATCAAGTTTTAGACAATGAATGTTGCGAGAAAATCAATAGTCTGATTAAAAAAAGAAACCTCAAGAGGCTTCTAACCCTAAAAAGTTGATTTGTTACTTCACTATATCTCATTGAAAGCACAAACTATATTAGTCTTTAGATTTACCAGGCGCATTATTCCTTGTGTCGTTCCAAACGTATCAGCAGTAATGAGAAAGAACATCTTTAGGTTAGCCCCTGTTTTCTCCTAACATCTATCAGTTAGATCTGTAGGGAGAAATACTCTATACTCTATCAGGCAGGTGAGCTATAAAATCTGCCAGAACAAGGGACTTCTTTGCACTACTTCTGACCCTGAAGATTAGACTGGAAAAATCTTGGTATCAGACATTAAAAAATGTACTGGTCCCAAAGAGACAATGAGAGTGAAGATATTATACACAGTGCAGAAGGGACTATTATAAGTAAAACTGAGTGTGTGTGAAGGAAAATTATGTTAAATGCCAAACACTAAATTAAAAGACAAAAAGTTTAAAATATTTATTTAAAGTACTGTAATGAAGGACAAAGGAAATAATGGTTCAAAACTTAAAAGAGCAAAACTAAGATGTCATCTGTAACTAGCTAGAGCTTCCAATAAAAAGGGATAAGAGTGGTAGGACATTTAAGGCAATATTATCTGAGAAATTACTGAAAAAAATATTTTGGGAAAGTTTCCAAATGCTGAAGCAGAATATACTAGGTCAAGGACAAAGTAAGCAGAGTTTCACTGCAAAATATAGGCAACTTCTGTACTAGCAGTGAACTTTTGCTGATGAGCCTCTGTGGACTCTTTCAAGGAGGCAGATTTCTGGGACTCAGTCCAACAAAGCACTTATTTTCAACTTAGCAATAAACATGCAAGTCAACATGTTAGACTTAATTCATGTAAAAGCATTGAGTGAATATAGCATTTGTCAGGACATAGCCTGATAGCTATTGGTTTCAATGAGATCCTCCTTTGTCTTCAAGTTCTTAATAAATTTAAACTGCTGCAAATCATTAAACTCTTGACTCTGTTGTCTTGATACACAATGAGTAAGTGTAAATGGTCTACAGCCCAAAACCTTGGAGTATTTAAACACCTACTCCACTTGAACGGTGTGAGCAGATCTGGTCCCCAGTATCAAGAGAAATACACTTAGAAGAAAATAAAAGACATTAAAGACCAGCACACTAGATGAAAGGTATGTTTTTACCCAGGGAGAAGCTAGGCAGATGAGGAGGCTGCATTTTGGAAAAGAGATTACAGAAATGTATCATGGATGTTCATAGAATCAAGAGAGGAATGGTGATTCTCATATCTATATCTCTCCATATAGATGTGCATGGATATATATACACATGTATGGAGAGAGAGAGATATTATATATGTATAAGGGAAGAGTTACAAGGCACCAATTATATTACCAGCAGCATGTTTAAAACAAGCATTATGAAATGTGTGCACAATATGTTTTATTAAACAGTGGTGCTTTTGAATGATAGGATCTACTAAATTTTATTGATCTGGAAGCAGTCTCTGGCTTGTTGACCCTTATTGCCAGGAATGGAGAAGTACCACACTGTACTTGCCTGAGCATACAGTCTTTTCAAATCACTGGCTCTTGGCTGCTGTCTAAGACTGTTCTCAGCTGGATTGGTCCAATATGATGTTGGATTTTTACTCTATAATCCACAGAACACATGTACACAAGTAATTCTGTGCCCAGTAATGTGAAATCAAGAAAGCACAACAATGATGAAAGCAGAAAAAAATCTGAATGCATCACTAATAACAAAACTCAACATACATTTTAACAATTAGCATCTCATTCATTTATGCCAACATGAATTGAGAGGATGTTTGTAAATTCATTGTTATTCATTTATGAGTTAGCTTGCTTTCAAGAAGCAATATAGCACAGTTGGCTGAAGTTGTGAAATAGTTTTGGTATCTTATTTTCTGCTCACTGTAAAAAAGTAAGGCATCTTTTTTTTATTTATTTTTCTGTTGGGCATTTTTGTAAACAAGAATCAATAATCTTGAACCTTGGGAGTACAGTGATTGAGACACACTTTAGCAAAAAGCAATGAATAACACGCTGGAGAAAGTTGTTCAGGGCAGCTTTAAGACTAGCTTAGACACTTGTTTTTACAAACAGGTTAGCATCTAACTCAGTCCAATACTTGCCTTCCTTGTTATGTAAGGATTACATATTGTTCATCAAAAAAGGTCAAACCACATTTGGGTTAGATGAATGTGTTGACAGAAGACCTATTTATTATCACTTATTAAAACTACCAATATGCTCAAAAATTTCAAACAAATGCTTGCCATTTAACTTGCATATTCAATACAAATAGGCAACCTGAACATAAAAAGAGGCTATGTCTTGATAAGGTTTATACATCAGGCCAAAAACTACCCCAGTGTCTTCTTAACATACTAAACCATAATTCCTGCAGAGAATATGTGCTATAATAAAATTAATGAAATGAAGTTTAAAAAGCCTAAGCTAAGAGTTCCTCATTTTGGTGGAATAAGTGTATATTTTGAATCACCGTGGAAAATCTGGGATTTTGGTATTATTTGCATAATGGTTGATGGATGTTAGTGTTTGGTATGAGACAACTACATTCAAGGATTCCTTTCATTAAAGAAAAACCAGGTCTTTGCACAACCATTTAAAAAATTTTGTTAATTTTTTCTTCTTGCTAATGACTCCTGACTAATTTCTAATTTTATTTGTAAGCTTAGATTGTAATGCTGAAAAAAAAGCTTATTCTTTTCACAGTTTACTAGCTATGGAAAAAAAAAGAATATAGATTTCTTTCTTATTTATGAAACTAGATTATTGAAAGGGAATCAAATCAACAGAGAAAGGATACATTAGTAAAAAATGACAAACTAACTAAACAAAACAGCCCCAACAGACTACAAAACTGAATAAAAACTTGAAGCAGTTTAAACTATTCATCAAAACCAGAGAAAATTAAGCTATAGAACAAAACAGATTACCTATTGTGATTGGAAAAGCTGAAAAAGCAAAACTATTACAACATGTATAATAAACAAAATTAGTTTTAAAAAGTGATAAATATGAAATTCAAAAAATATGTAATATACCTTAAAATCCTATACATTTATTCTTTAAAGCTGTGTGGATAATAATAAAAATTGCTGCTATTGTATTTCTAATGCCTGTTAGCTTAGCTTGGAGACAAACTCACGCAGGACTTGAGAGGCTTGGAGTGGTTCTAGATGTGCTTCTTTGAGGGAAAAGTATCCATTTTTCATGAAGGATAATATCTGTTGATGAAATTAATAGTGTAAACTGTATTACAGTGTATTGAATTGAGCTTTTGAGCAAGTGGTAACCTAACTTAAAGATGGCTCAATGAGAAATAATTTTTTAAATTACATCTGAAATGGAATTTGTTATTGTCTATGGGGTTATTTCACTGAAATGGAGTCATTAATATGACCCACCACATAACCTAAGCAATCAATGAATTTCTTCATGTACCTTAGTCTCAGAAGAGAAACAATTCAAGGAAGATGTGTTATCTACCTGAAGTTTCCCTAGTAACAGCAATCTCTTTGCATGCAAGCACTACTGTTTGCCATAGAATTGCCTAGGAAGCTCCAGTTGAAGATATTAATAAATCACAGGGCCATTTCAGAAAGACAATTCAGTTTTTGTTTCATTTTAATTAGCTGAAAAAAAAAATAAATACTCTTGGGAAAATCAGAGTTAATGGAAAGGGCTGGTCAAGATTAGCTTTTAAAGCAGCAGAAAGTTGAAGCAAAATGAAAAACCTTGTCAGATAGCAAGGCAATATGTTTTGACCATCAAAAGTAACTCCTAAGACAAAAAATTAAGCATTTCTGTCTTAAAAATATGAAAGGTTCTGCAGTCTCTGCAAAGACATGTCATTGAAGATACTGGCTAGAAACGCCTGAATAACTTCTGTGACATCAGGAACTGTTTCCCATGAGCTTCAAAGAAAGCCAGAAGTCATCATCTACTACTTAGCAGTGTAAAAATACATTAGCAATGTATAAGTTTTGGACTGTGTTTCTGCTTTGGTAGAGTATATTTAGAAGATTCGAAAATGAAACATCAAGCAGAGAGAACGTAAGTGTTATAGTTAAGTGACAGCTCTTACTCCTTTCCATTCAAATTCTCAGTTAATTCAAAACCCAATAGCATGGACACTCAGCTTTTTTCCCAGACTTTTTAGGAATTTGGTTTTATGTCACTACCTTCATAAAGTCTGTACTGTGTCAACCCTCTATTAAAGTACAATAAGGTGCTGTGCTTTTCAGAAATTTCAGTTCATCTGCTGAGACTTGAAATGGCAGGTTAGTAAAAAATCCCCATGGCAATTTCATCAAGATTCCCTGTAGAAAATTCCAGCTGGACATTTGCATTCAGGTGATATAAGGCACGAATAAAGTTCAGTCAGACATGTAACTTATTTTCAGTTTGGAGCGATAAGTGAGCCACTTTTTGAATGATACTTTATTTCAGAGATAACTGAAATGCCCAGAATATAGTACAGAGATGATCAGAGTTGGGGTTGTCCAGCCTGGAGAAGAGGAGGCTCCAGAGACATCTTATAGCAGCCTTTCAGTACTTAAAGGGAGTGCAAGAGAGCTGGAGAGGGACTTTTTCAAAGGCATAGAGTGATAAGACAAGGACTAGTGGTCTTAAACTGAAAAAGGGTGGGTTTACATTATATTTTAGGAAAAAATTCTGTGTGGTGAAGCACTGGAACAGGTTGCCCAGAGAAGTGGTGAATGCCCCATTTGTGGTCCAGTTCACAGCCATGTCAGATGTGGTTTTGAGTAACCTACCATAGAGGAAGGTGGCCCTGCCCATGGCAGGAGGGCTGGAGCAAGATAGTCTTTGAGGCTCTTTCCAGCAGAAACCATTCTATGATTCCATAATGACCATGGTAGAAAGATTTTGCAGTCAGTCTGTAAAGACAGACAAGTGGTTTAGAGTTTGAGATGTCTGTAGAGAAAGATATTTCTCTATAAGATAAGCCGACTACCCTAATAAGTCTACTACCCTGAAGTGTTAAATCAAAATCAAGTACACGTCATTCAAATTCATCTAGTTGAGATCCTCTCATATTATTGAGATGCACAAAACAAATGGATTAACTGTTTTTTTGCTAATTGGGAAGTCTAATTTTTTCTGACATCCTATTTGAATCTCAAGCTTGCTGCAACTAAAAGTTATAAGAATCCCATAAGAAAGATCCACACAGAATATATAGTCCTTAAAAAGCATGTTTGGCCACAGGATTCAAACCTGAAATGCAAATGTGCAACAAATCATACTTAAGTATGAATGTGTTCAAAGCAGTGTAACTTCAGTTGGAGAACTGTGTCTGATTTAGTCCAGCAGAGGAACATTGTGGAATAAAGGCTACCTACACACAAGATAAAGCAGGAATTCTGCATAACCCCATTGATCCCAAAGCTGGTTAATGCAACCCAAGAAGTGGGTAAGGCTAAGCATGGACCTCTCTCTTCACAAGGTTTTGCCCCACTGAACTCCAAATCTTCCCACCCACTACACCCTCCCTGGCCGGAGTAATAGCTCTATCCTTTTCTGCTGGCTTCAAGAAAAGCATGCTTTCATATGTCTATTTTACCTCATTTATAATTTGCATTTCCCTTTGTCAAAGTGAGTGGATTAAGTCCCACATGTGCTAATTTTAATATCTTTGTTCTTTTCTTCTTTGTGTAAGCAATGAAGAGCTCCTCTGGGCATCAGAGTTGAAAATCAATTCCTCTGAAATAATTTTAATTTCACTGCATTTATCATGAAATAAATGAGACAGAATTTCTCTCATTTGTCTCATACACTCAATAATCAGAAGATCATGAAAGTGCATTTATGAGATTTTTCCAAACTGAATCCCAATACAAAAAAGTCATATCTAGGTATAACTGACCTGCATATTTTCCAAACTCGACCATGGGGATAGAAGGTTATTCTACTGGCTAATATCTAAAAAAAGTGTAGTAATATCCAAATGTATTTCTCCAGTCTTTATTCATAATGTCACAATTTTTTTCGTTATGTTAATTTTTAAAACATCAGTAATTGCAAACCATTTATCTTATATTAAGCCTTTCAGTACAGTGGACAGTCATTTCAGTTCCTAAAGAGATCCTGATTCCACAGGGAAATATCTGAGATAATTAAGAAGACTTCTACATATAACTGATACAGAAGAAATCTATCTTCTGAAAGGTGAAACACAATGAGAAACCAGGTGACAGCTTACTTAATATTTACAGTTGAGTATGACATCAGACAGAAGGGTAGAACTGATTGATTTTAATGGCAAGCAGCTGAGCATGCTTATTGATTTAAGAGATCAGTTACTTCACGAATGGCAAAGACCATTAATACACTAAAATCATAACAGTGATGATATAAAGAATAAAAAGTGACCTTGCATTTAAGCCCTCTCCTTCCAGATAAAATGCAGGGCTCTCTGGATGGGAATGTACCCCTAGGTAAAACTTTTTAAGCATCATTGTTATTTCTTTTTATTTATTACAAGGCAAAATCTCAAGTGTCATCAAAAATACAGTAGTCTTCATAAATATCTCATAAATTAATTTTTTAAATAAGAGTTTAAGAGGTAAGTAAGAAAAAAAATAACATTTGAGATTTTTTTTATAGACTTCTACATTTCAGGTTTAATGACATTATTTATAATTTGGAAATCATAATGAAATGAATTTTCACCTAGAGTTATTGAAATCTTTCTAATATAGTCCTAGAAATTCTTCCCTTTCACTTTTGACTAAACTGATTAAAAAAAAAATAGAAAGCTTATAAAAGGAAAGCAAAAAATGTAGCAAAGAAAGGTAAGTAAATGAAGATTAGAAACAGAGATGAAATGAATAGTGCCCTTTTTTGATTCCTCACTTTCCTTCTTATCAGTGCTTTAGGTCACTTTCTTGTTAACTCAAAGTATACTGAAGATCTTCTGGAATTTGTATTTCTTTATAAGGGGCCCCAGATATTCTTTCATTGATTTAATTTCATTATATTTTCCATGTTGCAAAAGGCTACATGTAAAAAAATGAAAATAATTTTCTGCGTATTTTCAAGTACTCCATGTACAATATTTTTGAGTTCTCAATAATTTGTGTGTTTTGTAGGGCTAACCAAAATTCTGTCCCTTACTAGTACCAGCAGGCCACACCAGAGAATTATGTCCATACATCCATAAAGTCAGAATAAGTATATGCAGTATTCTTCACTAATTCATACATAAGACTATTTGAGAATACATGAATGTGACAGCTTTTCACTCAGGAGAACTCAGTCAATCCTGAATTTTTAAACTAACTCTTGTATTATAAAACGAATAACGTATTTCATGCACTTCATGAAGTAAAAAATGACCATCAATTTCAGAACCAGTATTCTTTGACAGAATCTCTGACCACAAAACCAATATACTTTTCTATCAGTTGAGGAAGATAAATTCACCTTTTGCAGTTAAACAAGTTTTTGTTATCTATTGAATTTTCTGTAAACGGAAGTAGAAATGTCTCCAAGTTTTATCAGCTGTAGTAAGGCTTATAGAATAAAACATCATCACTTAAGAACATAGAGAGCTCTGGTTTCAGTGTGAGAAATGTTGTTCATTAATAACAACAATATCTCCAGGAAAGCTTCACACAATTTAGGGAGTGATTAAACTTCAACTTTATATTGAGATGGGAAATGCTCCCCGTCTGCCACTAGCTCCTATGGACTGTAGCAGAAGTTGCTCTACCACCAGATGCAGGAGCCCCACAGACCAATACTATGTTGCTTTATACAGCTGGCATCTCAAGCAACATTGAGCCTGTTTTGCAAGGGTGTGAGCAGAATCTTTGCTTCCACACAGTAAATCACTTGTTGTGGGCCCAGAGCAGAGGAATGAGATGTGCAATGTCTGTTAGAGTCAGCGCTGTCAGCACGCCTGGCAGGCAGCACTGCTGCGGCCAGCTGAGGAAAGCTGTCAGTAATCTATCAAATCAGAAGCAGATATATGATAACAGCTGCCAAAGTTGCAATTTAAGGTACAGAGAACTGTATCTTCTGTTGTAGTTATAGTCATAATAAACACAGATCCACTGACTCCAGTGGAGTTATAGCAATTTGAAGTATCAAAGTATATGATCCACAATTGCTGTATCATGTCAACATGCTGATACGTATATTAACATAGCTACACGTAAATAGAAATTTTATGTATTAGGCCACTCAAGAGAGGGGTGGTTAATTCAGAGATTTCAGAATCCTTAACCCATCAGGCCATAATATTAAACTGAATAGCACCTTTTGTCAATAATTACAAAAATACATAATGTTGCCAGCATGTATGTATGTTTGTGTGTTTCCTCCAGCAAGTTTAATGAAGCCAAAGCACTTAAATCAGCACACAGCATCCTGCAGGTAGGAAAGGTCAGAGCTCCTCCTGAATTTTACAAGAAGGCAGCATGTGTGCTGTTACCTCTTGTCCTCTGTGGCAAGTTCAAGTTCTAGTGGGATCTGACAACCCTGAACCAATATTGCTCACAGAGGTATTTTGGTAATTGCAGGAAGTTCTGGCTGTTGCCCTCCATGACACATCTTTGAAGAAGCCATGTGTTGCTCACAGACAGCTAATGTTCAGGTGTCAGGAAATACCCATTCTGGGAACAGCCTCTAAATGTAGAGTCACCTTTTCCAGAAAAAGTTAGATATTTAGATCAAGTTTTGTGTCAGGCCGAAAGTACAACATCAGAAAGGCATGCACTCTAGGGAACTAAAAAATAAGCAAGAAAGTAACAAAAAAGACAGTAGTTTAACCTACATTAAAGAGAAAACCTGAAAAACATGGGTGCTTTATAGTCTTCCAAGTGGCCATGAATATGTTAGAAAATATAGCTGGAAAAAGAATTTCGTCTTTCACTCAATGGGTTTTTATGGCAAGAGAAATAAGATAGGAATACCTTTAATCACAAGAAAGAAACAAAAACAATGACCTTAGTAAGAAGCAAAGGGCCAGATTCTGGTCTGGTATAAATCAGAAGTTAGATGCCTGCCCTGGGGCATCCTGTGTCATGTGAGAGAGCTTGAACAGTACCCAGCTCTCTCCCTGTGTTTGCATGTAACCCCGACTGTGGAGCACTTTGTTGCATATTTCAAGCCTTTGAATACAGAAAAAATGCTACGTAGAAGCAAATCTGATTTCATAAGGTTTTGTATGATAAAAACAGACTGCATTCTATAATGTAGCTGACCAAAACAATACCTGTTTTCTACCTTCTACCAATGTGACTATTACTCCCTGCCAACACAGCATTATGCAAAGTAAAAGCCAAAAAAATCTGTGGGGATAGAAGAAGTAGAAGTCTTATGCCAGAAACCTGCTTTTTTTGACTTATTTGATTTGACTTTCACAAAAACAGCAAGAAAGAAACTATTTTTTTTACATCAAGTCATTGTGGACTGATTGCAGTAGTCTGAAAGAAACAATAATTGATTTCAATAATTAATTCCTTCTGACTAAAGCAATGTTGCTGTTTATGCACTCTTCCTAAGGCCAAGTAAGAGAGAATTTTTAGCCAGGAGTGCATAAGCAGTAATGCTACTTTAGGGAGCAGAAATCCCCTAACATACTGTAGATTTGGGAAGGGCTTTTTTTACCCCCAGGCTATAAAAATTTTTTTATATTCTCTCATGTTGCCTCAAGATGACCCTGAGATTCTCTCAGATTTATAAAACACAGGAAACAAAGCAGTATGCTATTTTGACAGCATAAAAAGAGACACAAAATTTAAAAATATAGTTTCTAGCAAGTGGAAAACATTGAAACATACTTCCAAAAATATGTGGAAGTACTGTAAAATTCAAGTGAGAGCAGAAATGAAAACATTCAGTGAAGAATTTCTTTCAGGTTTTTTCTTTTTTTTACATGAGACCAGTGTTGTTTTTTACATATTGTTATCTAAGCAGATTAAGTACAGAATGAAAAGCAACTTCCCATTATAAATGTTATAACTTTTTTCCTCAATTTTCATGGTAGTCACATGGATGCTCATGATGCATGGTTTACCAGGAGTCTACCAAGCAAAATTCTTGCAAAGATTACTTTTTAAAAGAATGTCTTGTTTATAACATAAACTCTGCAAATTCATACGAGGGGCCTGACAATTTCATACCAAAATTATTTTGTTCATCTTTCTTGTTTCTTGACGGTATCATAGTCTGGGTTTCTTTACTTGTCTGGAATTTATTGCCTAAATCTGCTCTAATATCAAAGTTTTATTATTGGTGTTACTCCTATAAAAATGACAAAGCATAATATAAAGCAGTACCTTATTATTCACATAGATTCCACTTTAACTCCGGGCAGGTAAAGAACTTGACCTGGTGTGACTCCACTGGTCCCTTGGTGATCAGATTCCTGCTATATAGATCAGATTTAAAGCAAAACTAGACCAGATGTTTTTTGCTATTAGATAGATTAGCCCAAAACTAAAATTAGGAAAACATACTGGAGCTGATTTACTATCAGTATGTGATCTGTTGCTGCAGAGGGAGCAAGGGATAGTAGAGCAGAGGCAAATGGCAATTTATTAATGCAGGCATGGGAATCTCATATCCTCACCCCTGACTGCTCTAAAAATGCTGAACAGAAGGCCCCAGTCTGGTGATGAAAGCTGGTTTTTGACAGGAAAGCTCAGTAAAAACAACACAAAATATTTTCAAAAATGGTGCATGAGAAAGTTCTGGTGGAAATACTTACCACTACAAAATTTTTTTGTCTACAGATATATAAATTATATGTCTAGAGACATATCATTTCAAACTTTGCCTTGAGTGTTCCCTTGAAAAGATTAATATACCCGAAGCATTGTGATGAGCCACCAGAAAGCAACATCCATGCGATTCTGTTCTTGAGTAACAAGATCCTTCTTTTTGCTATGCAAACTGGCTTTGGTAAAAACTTTTGATTGAAAAAAGACTTTCCACAGAGTATTCCCATTTGGCATAACTAAATTACAGCATGAAAAGTTCATACTCTGAGGCAGACTATCGTAAAATTTCAGGAATATAAGAGATTTTGTCACAACCTGAATGTTAAAAAATGCTTACATTCATAAAGCAACTGAAACAAGATATTCTCATGATGTGTTCATAAACTTATCTCAAGACAAGTTCATAATCAAGCTCCCCAGAACTCTGTGAGAAGGACAAAGATGATCATTAGAGCTTTTCAAAGCTTTTCAGTCAAAAATTTTATTCACCAAAAATGTAAACTTAGGTAAACTTACAGTTTGTGGATTCAATTGCACATGCTGGAAACTGTATGTCTATGGAAAATTGTGTATTGTGAGACTGCTTTCAAAAATTTGGAATTTAATGAAAAATACACAAAATGAAATGAAGCTTTGTTGATATGGAACTAAATTAATCTGGAGAATTCCTGTTCAACATGCAAATGACAGAGAAGTTAATGGTTGTAAAAGCTTATTTTATTTTTTCACTTTGATGGCTGATGTAAAAAGAAAACCAACCATGTGCTCTATTAATATCTCTGTTTTGTGCATGACTGAAGTGAAGCCTTACATATGGTTTTATGACATGAGCAGTCAGGAGCAAAGTGACGGGTGAAATTAAGTTTTCTTTTAGTAATCTGCTGGTTGGTTTCCTGGTTGGTTTCCTATTGACTCAGAGAGCACTTTATCCTTCAGAGTAGCAAGTATTTAATCCTGAATATTTAGCTTTTTTTCCCCTCTCCCTTAGGGCACACCAATATCAAAGTAATTTTCTGTCAGTGTTAGGTGACTGCAGAATCTTGTCTTTGATTATAGCAGTGGCATGAACTGTCCACACACCATCTGAGGAACAACACTGCTTTATTAATCATTTCTCCAGTATGGAGGTATCACAGAGCCATTCAACCAGAGAATCTTATTTCTCAGGAATCGGGGTTAAAGAGCTGATCACAATAAGAGCTGCCAGATAGAAGCAGTGATTAGAGCAAGTTCTGCAAGGTAGCTTCAAAACATACTCTTAAGGACTGCAGCTCTTGTTTAAAATCTGTCCTAAAGCAGATGGGGAATACTCTCTCAGGAGTACATGCTGACATCTGAAAGTATGACAGACATTCCCAAGTGCTACTTCTTCTGGAACTCTGTCTTAGAGCAAGAAAATGGACTCTGTTGCTCTCCAGTTATGTCTCCACTTCGTGGTCATCTGCCTACACACATCTGAAGCAGCTCAACACATCTGGGCATCGCTGTGCTCTGCCCTGTGCACTTGCACACAGCCCTGCTGGTCCAGCTGAAATGGGGGATGTCCAAAGAGGTGCATCAGCCACCGTGTCAGCCCTGGTGAGCTGTCAGTTTCAAGCCACATTTGCAAACAATCTTTTTATTTCTTTTATGTGATATAAAGTATAATAAAGTATGTTCTGTTGCTGTTTTCTTTCACACATGCTTCCAGAGAAGAGAAGCAGCTTTTGATGGAATTATGGCAAGAAAGAAGGTGGTGAATCAGTTTTCTGCTTGCCTCCATCAGTATTCCTCACATATTCTCTGTCCCACCACACCTGCAAATGAGCAGTAATAACACTGCAACTGCCAACTTGCTAAATCTCACCTAATCTATCCCTTTGTCTCTTCATCCACAGTTCATCACACCTCACCTCATTTTTTATTTCAGGTTCACCAAAAATTTTGAAGTGTGTTATATCTCTATAAGATCATGTCCAAATTTTACCCATATTTAATGTAACATTTATGACTGTACATCAATGCAATGTGCATTTTTGTTACAACAAAATATGCAATAAAAACATTCTGCATCTGGTTAAATCTTAAGAATTCAAAGATTCATAATATTAAATGTTAGCAATATATTAACATAAATATTAGAAATTTTTTGCCATTTGCAAAACTGGAGAGATAAGTGCTTAAAAAATACAGATTAATATATTGGAGGCCTGAGGAGTCAGAGAAGTTACTTAAGGAGGTGTTTGTTCATTGAAAATTAACGAGTGATGCATTTTCTTCCTGCGCAAACCGACAGTTCTGCAGCCTTGCTTTGCACACCTTTGGAAGTTTAAACAAAGATTAGACAGAGAGCTAGAAAGGGGCTTTTTGCCATTATTGCTGGTTGCTGGTATTTTAAGTAAAGATTCCTACTGATATTTCCCAACTAAGAGGCTCAAATTAAAGAGATTTGCTGACTGTTAGTTCCATTTCCACATCAGAGGGAGAAGCAGTGTGACAGGCTCTGCATCACAGCAGCACAGTTTTGGCCAAGCTCCAATTGAACAGGGGCTGACTTAGATCTCAGTGGGTGGTGGCCATTACACATTTTGGGGAGGCTATTTAAAACTGGCATGTGAACTAGTTCTATCAGAGAGGAGAAAGTACAGGTAGTAAAGTCACCCTGTGACATCTGCCCTCCTGCTGTGGGTTAACACAGAGAAATGAAGCTATATGTGAAGCACAGAACCATTCACAAGAGGGAAATAAACTGAAACAAATTGGAGATAATTTGATGTTTTTAGAAACGGAAAAATTCCATCAAAAATTCCATCAAAAATTCCTATGTAGTAGGATTTGTAAAGGGCTTCTGCTGTGACTAAGCACTTGGCAAAACAATAAGATTCATGCAGATTATGCCAGAAAGATTATTGCTACCCTTTAAACTGATTGAGGATATCCAGTAAGCTTTTTGACAGGCAGTCCTGAAAATTAAAATAATTTTTAGTTAAAAGGAATTCTGGAAATCAAATTTGCCCTAATTCTTCAGTTCATTAGAAAAATAGTTTGACTCGATTAGTAGCAGGTGGAATATTTTAAAAATATAAATATTCCTTAGTATATAATGCCTAGAATCATCATCCAATGCAGACCCTCTCTGCTATTTACAACAAGCTTCAAGGCCAGAAGAGTACTGCTGCTTTACTGGTAGTAGTCAAAATCAAATATTTTTTTAGTCCAGCTGCCATAGAACATTTCAAAAGACACACAACACTATAATGAAGTTGCAAAAACTTGAAATAATCTTTTTTCAATGTGTTGTAATGGTCACTAACCTGTAGTCCACATTTTTTTGAACTTACTGTGAATGGTGGCTGCACAGTAAGAAACGTAGTATTGTAAGACAAATCACTGATGATAGCTGTTATTTATCATTAAGGGGAATATATTCTGTTATATTTTTACATTTTTCAACTAACAACAGCAACATCATTTTCTTATCAGTACATTATTACTTATAATTGATACACAAATTTTTCACAAAATGTCTGTGCTAAAATGAAACCAAATGTACTGTTTTATCCTAAAGAAACCAAACTCCAGAACTGCAGGTGACAACTTCAACAGTTAACAAGTATTACTGCAAAGCACTTGGAGATGAGAAAAGCAACTGTGGGACAAAACAATTTAATAATAGATTATTAATTGAAATTCCAGTAAAAGAATGAGAAAAAATATAGGATATTACCAAAAAAATCAACAAAAAAATTCAATAATATATAGGTTCTTCAAAAGAAGAGCTTATTAGAAAGGTATATTTTTAAGTGGAAAAGGCATATTTTTTTCTATGAAGATAGCAGACACCAGGTGAGGCTATTGATAGTACTACTAATAAAGATGTAACTAAATAGGAATTTGTCTAGCTAGCAAATGAACTAGCAGATACCATAACATTACTCAAATAACTGATAGCTAATTTGAAAGTAAAGATATCATAAAGAGCTGAATGCAAGTGGAAGTATGTTAGTATAAATATAGATGTGCATTTTCCTGCTGAAAATATAAGCAAATGGTGTAAAAATTTAATGACTATCAATAAATACTTAAACACATGGCCAGTTATGACAGAGCCCAGATTTAACTGCAGTCAACAGCACAAAGCAAACTTGTGGTGTGCAGAGGCATCAGCTACCCCTAAACAGGACAGATTACTGCTTAAGTAGGCAATAGGAGCCAAACTTCTCTTGGTCAGGTGGTCTCTGGGGAAATACAACACAAACTGTGGAAGAGAAGACTCTAAACACTGAATTGGGGAGTACTATTCCTAAACCACAGCAGTGTTAAAATACTTTAAAACACATGATGAAAAAATGACTCATTTTACAGCTCAAGTGCATGAAGTGTATGATTTACACTGCTGTACCTTGAGCTGTTTGTGAAATCAGTGGTAGAAATTTTATCTGTAAGGCATATATCTAGTTCCTGTTCAGCTGTTTTTCTTTCATCTAAGAGTAGGACAAACAAATTTTCTCTGGGTCTGCAGGTAGTTTTCTTTATGTGAGACTTTTTAGAGCCATTGAATTTCCTGCATAGAGAATCCATTACTTTGCTGTTAGTGGTTGCACAGTTTTCTAGAAGTGGACAATTTTGTTGCTTGCAAGTATTGAAACTATAGGGCTGTGACCTTATTAATGTCCAATCATACCTGAAAATAATCATACTGAAAACCCCTTAGAGTTCATGACATTTCAGCTTTGCTGTACTATCAACATCAGGCTTCAGTTTGATGTCATCAAGACCATTTTCACACTGGTGAAATGACTGAAATTAAAGAAAGGGTTGCTGCCTATATGTGCAGCAGTGAACATGTTCTCAGTTATGTCCCACAGTTGTGCTGTTGGAGTAGGACTGAACATGCTCATAACAGGCAGAGGAGCTCAGTTTTCTGCAGTTTTAATCTTTAAACAGTGAGGCTTATGTATCATGTCAGATGCAGTGAAGGAATGTGGGCATTTCTTCCACACAGGGAAGACGACAGGAAAGAGTTGTCTAGGATGTACTTTATTATAGTTAGCATGATTCCCAATGTAATCAATTCTGTATTCTGCATCTGTGGTAAATATATAGAAGATACAAATCTTTAGTCTTTCTTTACACAATTATTTCCCATATTTATTATTTGAGGCTTTTTATATAACCTTTCCAAAAAATTATTTATAGTTTTGAAAATTAATTTGGAATTTGAGACAGGTTATTCTATTTTCACACATTAGAAATAATATCTCATTATAAAACGATTTTCCAGCTGATGTTATTAGAAGTTTTTCTGTGTTATTTCAAATTGGCAAAGAATTACAAATGAAATTTTTGCTTCTTTAACATGTAAGAAATAAAAGAGCAGGATGACAAGCAACACAGCTCAGAATACCTTCCCCTTCCTCCATCTTCCCCCAGCTTTACACGTTGAGCATGATGCCATATGATCTGGAATATCCCTGTGATTAGCTGGGGTCAGCAGGCCTGGCTGTCTCATCCCAATTTCTTGTGCATTCCCAGCCTTCTGGCTGGAGGAGTGAGAAGCAGAAAAGGCCTTGGCTCTGTGTAAGCCCTGCTCAGCAGAAACAAAAACATCCCCATATTAGTGCACCATTTGCAACACAAATGGAAAACAGCCCATGCTAGCTACTGTGAAGAAAATTACCACAGCAAAATGCAGCACAATGGGAAATTATGTTATTCTTCAGAAGTTTTCTCATTCATTGGAATATAATTAATATCATAATTTTCAAAATTTTTTCAATTTCAATAGTAACGTCTTAGCAAAGCAGTTGTGATTTTATGTTTTCTTCTGTATAGAATTTTTTTTTAATTTCATGCACAACACTTGACATCTAATTGAATTCTCTTCAGGCTTCTTTCATTAAACACTGCATGAGTATTTTAAATTAAACCTGTTAGTCGTCTCCTGCAATTAGTATTGGCTGATTGTTCAATAAAATCTATTGGTTGTTATCAATGATTTCAAATGCTATCTTAATACTGATATGCCTCAGATACTAATGGCAGACATCAATCACAGTTCTGGCTGAAATCCCTTCATTTAGTCTTAATAGGAAAAAGTTAAATTCTCTCCTGTTTAATGATTGAAAAAACAAACTTCAGTTATCAACCAATATGTCAAATCTTTTGGTAGTAATGAATTAAATGATTCACTGATGAAAGTCCAAGGGCTAGGTTAGGATTTGGGTTTCCAGTGTAGGCACATGTGTTTTTAAGGAACAGTGAAACAAAAGAAAGTTGACATTGCAGGAGTGCAAAGTTCAGAGTCGGTCTCCATAAAAAACAGAGAAAATAAAAATTCCCTTCTCAAACCCCACTGCCACACCTTCAGGCAAGCTTGTTCTTGGTATAAAAGAAGGTTCAGAATAAAGAAAATTTTTCTTTGTGTTTATCTATGTTGTGTTCACAAAAAACAGACTTTCTGTACATTTTTATTAAATAAATTGGCCTATAGCCAAATATATATCTCACTAGTCCTCATCAGTGTGTCCTTCTGATATGAGCAGGAAAAAAATTTAAAAGCCCTTGAATATTAGTTAATTAATAGAGCTTGAAGAACATACAAAATGTGGTGCTGTATGTTGTCTGTTAGAAAAAAATGTAAGAGCTCTGCAATATTGTCAGCTGGGAAGCATCACAAAGAGTGAAAGAAAGGTAATCAAGTGTTGTACCAAAGTCTTATAATACCAGACTCCTTGAGAAGAATCTTTTCCTTGAATAAACTCTGAAAAAATGGTCCACCACGAAAGACATCAGGTATGTGAAAACAAAGTTTCAAAACCACTCAAACAAAATGGATTAGAGAGACTCCAAAAACTTGCAGACTCAACAATTTCTGAGAAATACAGCTATGTGGTATTTTGACTAATTATGTCGTTAGATAAAAACACTTGAATTTCGAAATATTTAGACCAAAGACACTTTTTATCACTCTCTGCCAAAGTATGATTGACTGGTCTTTATTGTACATGAAGGATAGATTTTACATTTTTTATGTAGCTAACACTTCATAAGGATTTCTAGTGAAACTGATGTCTGAGCCCTAAGTGTGCTTGATGTGAAATGCATAGAGTATTCACGGATCATTAAACCCAACAGAACATATCACTTAGACTTTTGGATGCCAAAAGTATGTTTTAAATTTCTGAAAAATACCTGAACAGTATGAAAATTGGGAATTTGTCTGATTTTTCCAATGGGTCTAATAAAAGACATTATGACCTGCTCTGCTAGTATCTTAATATTATTGTGTCTACAATAATGCCAATAGGAGTAGCTGAACACATATACTGTCATTGTACCTCTCCTGTGAGGATGAAGTGGCCAAATATTTATACATATGACATTTTCTTTACATATTTGTGCTCTACCCATTTTGAAAATTAAAATATAAACATTCTGGTTAAAAAATCTGTTCTCCCCATCATGCCACAGAGTCAAAGTACACATCACTTTTGCTTTGTTTGGTATGGTGTGTGTATGGGTGTATAAAATACATTAAAGGTCATTGTTTTACTGTATTATGAAATTAAAAACCATGCAGTCTCTGTAATTACATTGTCCTTTGCCGTCTCTTTAAAAAAGAAAAAGACTGTGTTCAAATTTTCCCCCTGTTTTATTTGCACCCTATTAACAACTGTTACTAGAGCTTTAATTATGCCCCTGTGATTGCAGAGATGCGGCTGACTTGTGTCATTTTCCTCCCAGGGGATGCTTTATAATTACCAGCATCCATCGTGGCTGCCTGTAAGCTGATGCTTTTTTATTACCAGTTCAATAATCACTGCATCCTTGTGAACATCTGCTCTACAAGCCATGCATCGGAGGTCCCAGTGCCTGTCACTCGATGCTCCCTTGCTGTGGCGACCCTTTTGCCCTCACCTTCAGTTTATATCTAATTTGCTTAGCAGAAGCTTCATCCAGATTGCCTCACAGGAACACAATTAATGCTCCAGATTTGCAAACAAAGAAATTTTCCCCCTTTTTTTTCTTTTTTTGTCGTATTATCTTGATGTCATATCCTATAATTTGTATTCACAGCAGGGTGAATCAATATAAATCCCAGAAAAAATATAGTATTTGGTTGGTTATCTAGCTTTATAATGAAAAGGAGGTATGTGGCGGCGATTTTTTCTCCATGAACATCCATATAGTATTCCCAAATAAAAGATAAATATCAGGGCTTTCTGCATATATTTTCCTACAACAAATGTTGTAGAAAACAAGGAAATGTTTTCTGTGTAATAACTTCAGTGTTTTCTAATTAAGAATTCTTCCACAGAATGATTTAATAGGAAGGAAATCACTGCTTTTATAAACACTGAACTGTTCATATATGTTTGGATTCTTCTATGGAAGCACATAGATTTTGAGTGAATGTGTTTTTCTGAAAGAGGGTTATTGTTGGTTCTAAATACGGGTCATGTGGAGAGGTCCAAAGTAGCTGGAAAAACTATCAAGTTGTCTTGTCTGTAACTCATGTGATAAAGCCTCATGTGATTAAGCCATGCAGATTTCTGCCAACATATATTTTTATACTGGCCTATCTTATCAGGCCTTCCACAGTCAGGCACAGTACAACAGGCCTTCACATGAATTGCAGTGAAAAATGCAAAGTACAAAATCAGTACTGTTAGTGTTTCTCTCTACAGGATGCTGTAACTTATATGTCTCTGATTAGAGATTTTCATCTAACCTAGCAAAATTCTAAGAGCAGTGAACGCTGATAATATCTCTTAGAAAGAAGGGTGCCAGAAAATTAGTAAGCCTTGCACATCCATTTTGAAAGGCAGTAAAGTACTAATTGTAAACACATACTTCTACTTAGTGGCTATTTCTCTGTAGTTTCTGGTAATTTCAGCCTTGTTTCTTGTTAAAGAGGTCTATTTCATATAATAGCATGATCAACGGTTGTGAAACATTGTTTGGTAAGTTTCTATAGAAATGCTCCAGATATAAATTTATTTAAAGGTTTGAAGATAGCCATCCAGGGCTTATTACAATTCCTGTGAGACAGTTAAAATGCTATAAATATAAATATAACTATAACTTTTGTGCCTAGGATGGGCCTGGCCAGAAGCTAGAAGAGAAAGCTTGGGAGACTCTGATCATACAGCCATAATCCTGCATGGCCTTTTAGAGGGACTTGAAACTGAGAGAAAGTCAGAGAGGTTTTTGTGAGTACCTGCAGGAAGACACAACCTCATAGTAGCCATGCAAATTGTGTGATATTCAACCTCTCTACCAATGTGTCAACATTTTCTGCCAATTACTTTGCTTCAATTCGGCCTAGACTGGATCTGGATAAGGGAGGGAGATTTGAATTACCTTTCTGAATGTCTCCCATTTAAAAATGTTTAAAAATAGAAGAAAAAAATTTTGGAGTGTGACATATGCTGCATCCGACTTTACGTACCTCCCAGCCAATATGGTGTGTGTCATTAAAAGTTAATGATCAGGATATTGTAATGTGCTCTAGTAGCCAGAGGTCATAGGGCTCCCAAGTATAAAACAGAGATCATCCCAGCCTCTGTCTTCATCCACTCCAAAGAACACAAGGGAAACAGAGTTCTGCCCTGTACCAAACGCTTCCAGACTTTTTTTTCTATTTTATCTCCAGCAGAAAATCTAGAAGGGCGTAGTGTACCTACATCAAATATGCAAATATATGTTCAAAGAAAAATAACAACAAACCACCAAAAATCCCCAAACAAAGACAAAACTTGCTACATCAAAAATGTCTTAAGCTTAGCCATGGCACTCCAGAGATGGCTCTTGCTCTTTTTGTGTCTGCCTGGAGGCACCTGACTCAAATCTGAAATCAAGCAAGGACCCTGCCTTGAAGAGAGATCTAGAAAGCCCACAAGGTATGATTAGACCACAGAGCTGTCTCAGCATCACTCATGGCTCTCCCCTGACCAGGAAGAGTGGCTCCAGGGCTGTAATTCACTCCTGGTGGGCATAACCCTGTGTCCCTTGCCAAATCTGGAAATAGAGTCTTGTTAATGGGTCCTGCAGCTGCTCTGGGTGCCAGCTGCCGCCGGTGAGGCATAAATCTGCCTTTGTCTCTACTAGATGCTGTGTCTCCCTGTCTCTTCATTATTTTCCAGAGGGAAAGTCTTTTCTATGACCCAGAAAAGACACACTTAAAGAAACAGTGTCCCGGTCTTTCTCGTGTTGAGGAGCAAGCAGAAGCTCAAAGCACCTGTCCTCAGCACTGCTCAGCTGAAACTTTACAACCTTTGGGTTAAACAAAGCACAGAAAAAATGCTTTCATTAACTTATTTATGGAAGGACCTTGTCTGTATGACATTTAACACTTTTTATAGACTGTAAAGTGCAGAGTTTAGTCAGCTAGTTACTTGACTTGAATGGGTTTTCATCCTGTGTCCTCCAGGATGAAACAGCACCCAGTGTTTCAATACTATATGTAGATGTCACCCTCAGTTCCTCTCTTGCAGGAAATTAGGTTTTTATTTTTAATTTAATGCTCAACTCCATAAGAATTTTCAAATTAGATGATTGCTCTTGTGTAGATGTCATACTGCTACACTCTTGCATAATCCTTTTTTCATGCAAGGTATGTTACATGATGAAACAGGATTTATCTTTCTAAAAGTGGTGACTTTTTAAAAAGCAGATTTTTTTCCTTTGGCTTCATATTGTTAAGGACTTCAACAAATGCAGTTCTTTATAACCTTTTATCTATCTCCCATTACAGAGATGTTTTCACTATGACTGTAATTCATATATCTGGAAGTCACTCAAATGAGGGTCCTTTTCCTGAAGAAGTAAATCCCATTAAAACCAGTTGGACATAAAGAACTTATTATTTGGCTAAATAAAATGACAAATTTAAAATCCTAAGAATGAAAAAATGATGATGAGTCGTCAGTCTCCATTTCACTAACCACTATAATTTCAGAAAATTGTTTTTAAAGATGATTAATAGATGTATTAATTAACCTTTTGCCATCAGAACTAAGAAATGGAAAATATCCAAGACTAGAATAAAGTTTCACAATTTGATAAGGAACTAACAGATCTCATAGAACCATGAGGTGGGACTGATCTCACAACAATTGCTGAGCAACTGAATACTGATCTTTAACAAACAGAAGAATATAAGTTCTTAGGTAATACCTCATTTCTATTACCAAACACTGGACAACAAAACAGAATTTATTTTGGTAACTTCCAAATGTAAGTCTGCTCATCTTACTTAAAATAAAGAGTAAAAATTTTATGCTCTAGTGGACTAAATATAATAAAATTAACAAAATTCTAGTTCTAGTTGCTACTTTGATATTTGTTTTATGCAGCTTTTCTGAGGTAAAATATATGTTTTTATTTTATTTAAATTTTTATGCTACCCATCATTTTATGTAATTTTTTGATGCCACCCTAAAAAGCCCTATATGGTTCATAAACACTCACAGCACTTGTTTATGTCAGATGTTGTGATTATAAGCAAAAACGTGTTTAGTTTTTAATGGAGTCCTCCTAAAGTTCTTTGTGAACCATGTTCCACTTAGATTCTACCAATCTTTAATTTTTAACAAGTACTTTGGAGTAAGATAAACTGAACTGGTCTCTGAGAAATTACATTATGTATATAATTATTAGTAAAAACAAAATTAATAATTTGGAGTTAGAGGCTGGAAACCCTGGCTTGGTGCACAGATATAACATGGTAACCCATTTATAATGTTTGTTCTTGTTTATTCCAATTTGAATATATTTACAAATATGTAAATTATTTGTAAAGCAACTTCTTCAAACTTACAATGCAAGTGGGCCACACATATTTATAAGAGGGTTTATTGACTTGCATGAATAATTGCTTTAATAATTTATTAGAGATCTTTGAAGATGTGACTGTTAAGTTTCTTACAGGATATAAGGCAGATGGGTGCTCTTTAGAGTATAAAAACTGTTTGGAAGTAGTAACACTGTGATGCACATACAAACACACACAAAAAAATAGAGAGAAAGCAGCATGGAGCGTAACAAGGATAATGAACACACATATATGGTATTAGAAGATTTGGTCTTGCAAAGTAAATTTTTTTAAATGGTCAATATACTACATTAAAAGAACCACAGAGGTTGCCTGAGAATACATCCCAATTTCATAAAAATAATCATTGGAAATGATGCACTAGATATCATCAAAGACTCAAAAACCCTAATATTAAAATAAATAATTTTCCATAGGATTTTGAACACATAATTAGCTACATAATAGAAAGTCAGATCTAATTTAAAAATATGAAATAATTGTTATAGTACTAACTAGATGGTGAGTGTTGAACAATATGAGCAGTGATAGCTGTTAGAAAATAGAAAGACTGAAAGTTGCCAGAGAAAAATCACTACCATGATTTTACTGTAGACAATATCTGATGGTAGAACACAAAGACAATACCATGGGGGAAAAAAGTTTAGTAAGCAGACAAAACTTCAAAAGCAGAATATATTTTTAAAATATTGTGTTCATTTTAGCCATCTCTTTTTAATTAAATTCCCCAATGATACCTTTATCCTTGTCTTCTAGGTGAATACAAACAGAGGGCTAGGGCACCATTCTGTACATAAATAGGTCTTAATGTGAAGAAAGACCACTAACTCTAAGGCAGTACAGACAAGGTAGTACATTTCCTGAACTCTGGAAGAAATGAATGTTATGGAGAAGGAAATATAAAAATGGAAAGTGCATTACAAGTAAATAGTGAAATAATAGCACTAAATTAGAACTTGTGAAGACATTTGAAGAATTTTATTTTTTCAAAATGTTATTTCATTTCCAACTGTATTTGAAAATTTCTGATATCAAAAGAAAAACTTCATCTAGTACGATGTTCAGTATTACACATGCTACATTTCTTTTCATAAAGCCAGTTTATTGAATGAGTTTGAAACAGGAAGATATCTATATTAAATACAACTAGGGACATATTTCTAATTTATTGAAGGTAATAATTATCTGTCTACTGACTCAGATGTGCTTTTGATCAGGTCTTTTGATACTCTTTGCTTTCTCGTACTTCGTGCATGTAACTACTGGCTGCTCTCATTACTTTTATAAAAAGATCCTTAAAGAATTCTCCCTTTAGATTAATTATTTCTCTTTGTAATATATGGAGACAAATCCTAGAAGTTTATTTAACTTAAAGCAGTGTAACGTCAATCTTTTTCCAAAAGTGCTGTACAAACACAGTTATGACAAGTCCTTTCATTACTTGAATAGGCATTCAGATGGCTGCTCTCTGCAAAACAAGCTAATACATACAACATTTGACAGCACACAAGTACAAAAGCAAATTTCTTACATTTTTTCTCTAAGTCAAGCATCAATTTTGGAAAAATAATCTTTTTCCCATTTTTAAGCTGAAGAGAAATTTTCCTCATCTACAAAGACTCCTCTGGTTTTAAGTCAAAATTACTCCTCTTTGTCAGAAAACAGATCTCATTCTAAGTATACAGATGTCTTTATTTCTCCAAAACATTGAAAAGGCTTGTAATCTAAAGTAGGGATATCCTAGACTCTATTTTCACTAACTTAGTTATTCATCCATTTTTCAGAGCAACCTACACGATTTTTGTTTTTTCATTAGAAAACAACCTCTTCTCACACAGTGATTATCAAATGTTACTTACATTTTATTCAATGCTTTTATTCTTCAATGTGCAGTACATACCTCCTGTCCTAAAAGTGTAGAATACGTTCTAGAAAATTTGTGGTGAATATGTCTTAAAACCAGTGAAATTGGTCAAGTGTCTTTTCAGCAGCCCATTTAGAAGCCGTTATCCACGGACTTTGATGATAATTTCTCCATCCATTGAGAGTATCTTTAATTGGGCACCAAAACTCAGAACAATAAAAGCATTTATATGACAGATTCTCAGGGTATGGATAAGTCATTTTCTGTAAAAACTCATAAAATTTAAAACTGTAGTGAGAAATCAGTCACATGAACATATGAAAACATCCCCTACATGAAGATTTTGCATGTTAAAGCTCCAACAATATAAACACAAAACCACTTAAAATAAATCAATTAAAATCCAAAAAGCTTTACTGAAATATTACAGAACTACAACAGAGTGTGTTCCAGTGTGTTTTCTTAAAAAAATAAGAGTTGGTTTGGTGGGAGAAAGGGAAGCATCCAGAAAAGCAGAGATGAAATATGGCAATGTCCTAGCCAGAGCTTGGGAGAAAAGCAAATTAATTACATTACAGTTTCTGAAAAAAAACTCCAATACATCTGGGATTTTTAGTGAGAGGAGAGCATAAAATTTGTGTTCATGTTTCATGACCCTTTAAAAAAAATTTATTCTTTTCTTCCTTTCTCCACCCCCAAAATTAAAATCTGTGAGCTTTTACTGTGCATTGACTGCAATATTTCACAGACATGCTGGTATAGTGGTTTCCTAACTGTAAATTGAAATATTTAGATATTTAGCTTTCCTGAAACCAAACATTTAGATCTTGTCCAAGTTAACTCAGGTCATTAGTTTTCAAAAGTGGATGCACTGAGTGCAGTGGCAAAGGCAGTGTGTAAACTGAATTAAGGTGTTACAACTGCAATTCCAAAAAAATTGCAATTAATAAAAGAATAAAAACAATGAATTTGTTGTTTTTAGGAAATTGTAAGAAAAAAAGTTGTCTAGTTTTTTGGCAGTATGTAGCAGTTTCTGTACAACCCGGAAAACTACAACTAGTTTTAATATTGCAAAAATACATATTTGATCACGAAAATGAGCAATAACTATGAGGTAACCAGGCTATCTATACAAAGTACAATCACATGAAATTTTAAAAAATGACTCTTCACATTCTCTTCATTTATTATGATGTGGCAAAATAAGATTGTGTCTCCAATGAACCAAGTACTGCATAAACCAGCTTAGTAGTGTTAAATACAAGCCAACCTAAGACAGCCTTGACAATGCTCTTTTGATACAAACGTCAAACAACTTGTTTGTTTCATCAGAACCATCCTTCCACTTTCTTAATAAGCAGCAACTAGGCATTATTTGAATAATTTTATGAGGTTGCATATTTGCAGGTTGAAATCCTGGTAGAAAAATTAAAATCTGGCCATCAGTAAAGAGAAGAGCTCTTAACTCTTTTTTCTGCTGCTCATGTTTTTCTATTTCTCTTTGTTTCCCTTAACACTAGAATTGACAGATGGTTAGAATATTCAACATTTCTTTGGCTAAAAAATGTATTCTATTTGATTAACCTGTAAAAGTTGAGGACAATTTGAGAAATATTTCTCAGAGGAATTATAGACTTTCTTTTATGCATTTTAAATATATATATATAATTATGTGTGCAAACACAAGGTAGCTGTTGCCAAAACCAGCAGTTTTCATCTTTTATATTTTCTATTAAAACTGTAGTTCCTCAGGCTGAGAACAAATGCAATTTAAAGTGTTCCATGCTACACTTTCAGGAAGACCAACAGCCTTGAAATTTTGAATATTTGAATTTTAATGTGTTTTAATGTGTTTTCTAAAACACCTGATTCAAACACACACTAACTGTTACTGCTTGGAATGAAATAGGCCCAGTCCCATACCAGAGTTAGCAAATATGTATAAATACAAATATTTAGATTTTAACCGGAAAATTAAATCAAGGAAATTTCTGGAAAATGGGAAATGTGATTTATTACCTTTGTTTTTTCTCTAAAACAACCCAAGTACCTAAATCACAGTAAATTGATTTTTGACATTAAATTATTGCCACTCTCTCAGGAAGAATGAGCATAAAGCAGCATACACAAAAATGTTCTATGTCTCTTCATACTTGCTGAAGCATCATGTTACAAAACTGTCTTAACCATGTATTTTCATGATATCATTACAATTCCTTTTATAAGAGCAGAGATGGAGGTAGTACAGCTTTTTTAGTATATTCAGATCAGTGAAGATCCTGTTTTCTCTGATTTGAAATATGCACTGTGCCACCACAACAGTTTCCATATAGTACTGAACACTGGGTAAAATAAAAGAATTTCAATTTATGTGTTACAATACAAGTTGTGTATTTATACACAAAAGTCTTATATACTGTACTATAAACATAATTATGTATGTAATTTACTCCAGAGTTTGAAAAAGATTCTGAACTTCTAGAACTTGGTAAACACTAGTAGGAAAAAATCCATTAAGGAAGAGACTGTGCCAGTGGAGAGTTATTTGTGTAATTAATATAATATAATAGCTTGCAATATTATTGCAACATTATTGTAGAATGGTTGATTGTAATTGGTCCAATATATCTTTAGACTGTACAATAAAGTTTTACTATAAAAGCACTATAAGTAGAAATATATTGAATGTATGTATTTTTCTTGAAAACTTGAAGCGAAATTAGGTGGGATTTTAATGTGGAGGAATTTGTGCTCACTGGGGATCTGTTTCTAAACAGGAAAGTCAATGTGGTGGTGAAAAGGGCTGAAGATTTCCAGGAAAAGGCATTGTTCTCTTTCGGGAATAGACGAGTTTAAAGCATTCCTTTGAAGGAGGGGGAAGTTACTTAGCCCAGGTGGGAATAGAAGGTCAGTCAGAGTGAATGCTAAAGATTGAAGATTTGCTGCTGCACAACGGTAGAAACTTTTATATTTAATAGAAATATCTTGCTAAGTAGCATTTTGGCATTTTCTAGTTGTAGGGACCTGGAATAATTCCAATTCATGTAATTACATTGTTACTTACGCTCTCCCTCCTTGAAGTTTCAATTACTTTCATCATCATTCTTTCACATCCTGCCCAGAACTACCAAAGGTTTCTCTATTAACAGGACTTATGTTCTAAATAGAGCTAGTGACAAGGACTTTTAATCCATAATGGTTGTTTAAAGAACAGAATCATGGAAACAAAATGAGCCTCATTTTTCCCCCAGTTATTTGGAAAATAAAATTGCTCTAAGAAGAAATATAATTTAAAAAATTCTTTTCTTGTTAAGTTAAACATCATGTTTGACCCAAATGATCCCTTTTCAATTTTATGGTCCGCTGAAACTTTTGTGACCAGCATATTTGGAATTAACAATGAATCAATTATTTAAATTAATGGAATTTCAACCTAGATATGATTTCATTATACAAAGAAATATTCTCAATGGAGTATTTGGTATTTTATGGTGTCAGTGGCAATTATTGGAAGGGACTGAGAACCAATCTGGGAGGCGACACAGTACTTGCACTGTAGCCCAGTTGAAATGTGGCACAATTTCCCCTATACTGGTTCTAGTGGAGGCCCAAAACCCCTAAGTCCTCTGACACACTAATATTTAAATAAAGCCTAAACAGTGAGCTGGAGTTACCCACATGGCTTAAGTATACAAAATCCTTTGATGTTAATAGCAAAGTATCACCCCAATACAGACAAACTTGCCTCCATCACGCTGAGACACAGGATGTGGTTACTGCTGCAGAGCATCCTGATGTCAGTGAGAGTAGGGGGATGCTAAGGGGATGCAACAACCTCAGATTTCTCCTCCTGGAGGCCCAGAGTTACTGTGGTAAGAAGGAAAAATAAACTGCTACTCTGGAGAAATCCAGGCCCAGTCCAACATGGGAGTTCTCAGCATTGAGAAACAACTCATCACAGCACTACCTTTGTAGAACAGATTTCACCTAAACCACATGGAAACCAAATCAGTAAATAGTTCTTTCTTCTTCAAATGATACTCAGAAAGTCAACATTTTAAAAACAAAAAGGAATTTGCATTTAAAATGTCAGATCCTATTTTCAGTGTGTATTGAGAGCAATGAAAATTTGAAACTTACAAAGAAACTTGAAACTTATTCTTTCTCTGCAACCTAAGGCATCACTTATCTCTGATCTGATCTCAATGAAAAATTTGCTAGGTACAATACCATGAGTTGCAGAGAAAGAGGCAAATTATGGCACATACCTCAAGATATTGTTGAGAATATCTTCTTTGAAAGCTAGCACCACTTTTATTCAAAGTATTTTCAATTGTGAGGCTCACCCTTTCTTATGAAGATATTTTTCCCTTAGTTATGCCTGTGAGTCTGAGTTCAGTATCCCAAAGATCTCTATACTTATTATTCAGGCTAGAATCATAGTAATTCCCAAAGATAAAACCACAGGAGTTTCACATGGCAATGCAGCAAATATGGTCTGTTTCTGAAATTATACATGTTATCTCAATGTTCCAGGAAAAGTCCATTTCTTAACAGTAAAGCATGGGGGTTTTATGTTATGTTGCTAATGTGATACATTTAGTCAAAATGATAACAATCTGACTTCATATAATATCCTGAATATCTTGAAATGTAACCACAAGAGACATGTACATCAAATATACATCACTGAAGAAAAGATTTTGATTAAAGAAGCTATAAGTGAAATCGATAGTTTTAAAGAAGCTCCTGATAAAAAACATTCTTTAACTCTAGATGAAGAAGTTTATTGTGGCATACATACTTTCAGAATGGATTTTTTCCCTCTTGTTTTTGTATTTAAGTTATTGATGACACCAATTATTTTTATTTTCTAAATTATTGCATTAATTGGGATAAAAGAAACCCTAGATTCTTACCAAATTAGTGTATCTTCTGTTCTCAGTTTTATGCATTTCTGCATTGGCCTTATTTGCCAACCTCAGAAGTAGCAACACATTTTAAGGGTTGCTATCCCAGAAAGAACCAAACAGTACAGTATTTCCATGCTTATCTCTGTAAAACCATAATGTCTTCTAAATTATTTCTAGTAACTAGCTAAACCTAAAAAAATCTCCATCCTCTGAACCTTTCAAAGCTGAAACAAATGCTAGTCATGTCCTGAAATCACAAACATGTATTCTGTTATCAGCTAAGAAATTTTTAAGAAGAATTAAAGGACTCTTCTACCTGTTTTCTGGAAATAAAACAGTAAGAATGCTAGCCTACTTTGGAAACCAGTTCATGATGTAGATGTTTCCAAGCATCATCTCCTTCTAGGATCTGTAGCTGGAATGGAGAGCAAGAATTGTGTCTCTATGGAAAATGCATGCAAGATCTAAAGATTTCCAGCTATTTCCATATACAGCTTGCAGGAAAAGCAGTCCCATATTTTACTGGAATCTGTTGGGAGATATGCTTTCATGAAACATTGTTTTTGACTTATTGCTAGTTTCCCTCAAGCATCTGTTCATCTCATAGCCAACTGCACCACTTCATTGGCCCTGGTGTCCTTGGTCCTGCTATTTTGTACTGGTTTACTCAGTTCTGCCTGCTGTCTCCTCTGTTGATGATTGCTCAGGACAAATTTTCTGAGAGGGATAAGAGCTGCCAAGGAGCAATTTAGTGTATGTCTGATAGAAAATTTATGATGAAAGCATAATACAGCTTTTGTTATGGCTGCGTGCTTCATTTCATTATGGCTGCACTTCAAGCACGTGCCTGCCTGCACAAATTCCAGCTGCCCTTTCTCCTGTGCAGAGGCTCCAGAATGTGGGATATCCATGTAAAACAGAAACTCTGGACATTTGGGAAAACTAACATTAGTCTTATCAGCTTCATTGAGAAAAAATTCTGAAGCTAATCACTGCTCATGACAGCATGACAGGGTGGTTGTAACTAGATGAACTTTAAGGTCCTTTCCAGCCCAAACCATTCTGTGATTATATGATTCCAAGCTGATGTTTTCACAGTGATGCTACAAGCCTCTGTGCATCATTGAAATTTTTTGAGAACATTGTCCATTGTTCTTTGTACTGCAATAGCTTGGATAACTCAGTTTGAATGATATATTGACTTGTTTTGACTGGGAAGTGGTCTGTCTATTAAGCTCATGTGGGAGATGGTAAGAAAGTCATGAGGCTTTTCAAAGGCAACTTGAAACCTTACAACAAAGTAATTAGCAAGGAATATAGACAAAAAGGAGGCAGTATCCAACCTCTGGCATCTACATTGGAGTGTGTGAATGCCAACTGGCCTGCAGTGAAAGCAACACTAAACTTGAGGAGCATTTAAAGTGTGTCAATGGAAAACACATATTAATCTACTTTATTTGGATACAAGGTGAATAATCCTGATCTATGCCCATTTAGGGTTTTCCCTCTTATTCTCTCCGTGCCATTCTGTATGAAATGAAAATCATGTTATCATTAAGATCTTTCAAATTTTTGCAAAGAGGCATTGATGCATCTTCACAGTTAGCCATGAATGGTAAGTTTACTTTAACATGCATAGTCTTTACATTTGTGGAACTATTTTGAAACTGAATTTATTCTCCATTAACTGTTTTCAGGCAGCAGCGGTGGTTCACCTGTCCTTGCTCATTGCAGAGTTTGATTCAGAGTTTGTTCCACCAAAAAAACTTCTAGTTATGGCATTAGTGAGCTGCCAAAACTTTCCAGGATCCCCATCCATGAAGAAAATGGACAGAGGATAAAGGAACAACCTTTTAGAACTTTGAGTCATTATTTTCACTGATAATGTCTAGGTTAAATAATAGGAAGTATACCTAGGCATACATAAAATATAACAAACTGCTTTGCATTTCACTCAGCCCTTAGAATATGCCAGTATACCCAAGCATCTCAACATCACTAACCTCTGTAAAATGCTGTATGAAAAAGTGGCCTAAACAAATGAAATGTTGATCTGCCTTTTATTAATTTCATTTTTTATCTTCTTGTATACAGACGTTTGACAGCTGTGACATTCATGGGCAATGCATTCAAAAAAGAAGACATAAATATTCAGAGACATATTAGAATGCTGTTCAATGTAAGCACCTGTCTACTTAGTGTTGACAGAAAATCATTTACTTTGCTTTATGCATGTTCTCTCCAGAGACTACAGAGGTCCTATTTTATTTAAGGAGCTGGTCCCAACATCAGTACTAGCTCTTGAAAATGCAATATATACATCTAATTATATTTATTAAGGAAACAACTTTGGCTTATACTTTCTTTAATACTGAAGACATTTTTTCAACCTCTACTTCAGAATTTCCTTCCCTGGAGAAATGAAAGAGGAATGGGAAAAGGGAATAAGGAGTAGAAAAAGTATCACCTCATGAAATCTTTAATTACAACATCAAAGAAGATGGCACTGAAAGAACAATGTAATGAAAATAGTACATAAAAACATATGTAATGCAAAAGGGATCACTGGCTAGTCTTTCTGATGTCTGATGTTCCCACAGTTCTGCTAACTTTAAGAAGTGACATAAATAAAGTTAACTTAAATATTTTTTAAAAAGGGAAATTGATTCACAATGTCAGGTTATATTGAAAAAATCTTCAAGTATTGTGAAATGTAAAGGTTTTTTCCTGCTTTTTGATAGTAAGCCAAAAGATCTGTGGAAACAGGACCCATCCAATGACCAGGACTGCTAGAGCTCTCGAAAATCAACCAACAAAAAAACCCCTCGCAAAACCCAAAACCAAAGCAAACCCCCACACCTGCCACCCCAATCTCTCCCAAAATCTCTGTCCTGAACCAAATAAATACACACATGAGAACTCTGGAAGTCATGAATTTTAAGCCTGGGAGAGTGATGACTTCCACAGAATGTACTTTTCCACTAGGGAAGATCATTTCACAATAAGGTTCTATTTTCAATAACAAAGAATGCCAAGTGAGGTTTGCACAGACAGTGTCTCACTCAGTCTTGTGGGTTTTTTCTTTCCCTTAGATGAGGTGAAGATTTTGGTGCATTCACATGAAAATGACCTTTAAATCTCAGTATGGAGAGGAGAGGAGAGGAGAGGAGAGGAGAGGAGAGGAGAGGAGAGGAGAGGAGAGGAGAGGAGAGGAGAGGAGAGGAGAGGAGAGGAGAGGAGAGGAGAGGAGAGGAGAGGAGAGGAGAGGAGAGGAGAGGAGAGGAGAGGAGAGGAGAGGAGAGGAGAGGAGAGGAGAGGAGAGGAGAGGAGAGGAGAGGAGAGGAGAGGAGAGGAGAGGAGAGGAGAGGAGAGGAGAGGAGAGGAGAGAGGAGAGGAGAGGAGAGGAGAGGAGAGGAGAGGAGAGGAGAGGAGAGGAGAGGAGAGGAGAGGAGAGGAGAGGAGAGGAGAGGAGAGGAAGAGGAAGAGGAAGAGGAAGAGGAAAAGGAAAAGGGGAACAGGAAAAGGAAAAGGAAAAAAGGAAAAAAGGAAAAAAAGGAAAAAAGGAAAAGGAAAAGGAGGGAATAAAACTCCGAAGAAGCACAGCCTAATTTTTGACCCAAACGCTTCAGTCCATTTTATTTCACCTGAGGTGAGTATGTGACGATGTTAACTCAGCCCTGATCACACAGCGCTGTGAGTGGGGGAGGTCTGGAGCGAGCCCAGAATTCCTGGAAGCATCCCGCGCCTCCGCAAACGCTGACAATGCTGCCACCTATGGACCAAAGGTGCCCACAGCAGCTCCGCAGAGCGGCTCGCCGGCGCACTCAGCCGAGCGAGGAGCAGAACCGTGCGGGCGAACCCAGGCTCCTGCACCAGCTCGATTCACCTGCTGAGCTGATGGAGCGGCTACTTTGCTTTATCTAGTTCAATGCTTTTATATAATTTAATTAGGATCATCACGCAGCAACCTAACCTGTCTACAGAAATTATGAGCTGCAACTCCAGACCCCATATGAACTCTTTTGCTCAATTAAAGCTAAGAAGCTTTTTATAGAAAGATTTTTTTTTTTCCTTAAAGCACACACAAGGACCAATGGAGCATGATATGCCTTTCTTCACATTAAGGTAATTATGTAAAGGCAGTAACATTAAAAATACTTGCTGAAGTCCAAAATTTACACTGCTATTGCAGATATTTGAGCCCGTCATTTAAAAGATATTGCCACAATTTTCCTATTCTGTGGAATAGGAAGAAACATGGAGATTAGACCTAATGCTTTCAGATATCTTCATGTCACTCTCCTAATATTAGCACTTACTACTAAAATGACATGATAATCTAGAAAACTAATTTTCTAAAATCTGTTTGGGGATAACCATCTGTACTTACACCTTTATTTTGGTCTTTTCATTGTATTTCCATTTATAAATTATATATATTTCATATAATAAATTAGCTTTGCTATTTTATTGTCACTAGTGGCAAGTTCTCTCCCTTTTCTATCTTACAGTCCTTACTAAGAAGATAGTTCACCTACCTGGACTAAAGTAGCCCCTAAACAGATTTACTTGTCAACTGTATAAAATGCAATATAAAATAAAAAATAATTAAAAAAATATTCCTCAGCTAATCTGCCAATTCTTTACTGTTATACAGCAAATAAAGCAAGATGAAAAGGGTGCAGTAAAGAACAAGCTCTTACCTATGCAGCCATTGAGGGGCTGGAGGAGACAGAAGGTTGAGCAGATCTTAGGTGCCACTTTCTACTCCCAAAGACATCTCTGCATATCACATTGCAATCACTGAACAAAATGCAGAAGCAGAAACCTGCCAGGACTCAAAGAAGACAAAAATGGTGCTGGCAGGCAGGTTCCAAACCAGACAGGATTTCTGTAAACTATTGGCTATCTGTAGATCCTTGGAGAACCTACAGGGGTTTTTGAGCACCTTTCCAAAGCGACGGATGTTCCTGATGTGTTGTACCAGAACATTAAGGTAAATCATGGTACTATTTGCCACGTCTTGTACATTTCAAGCATCAATCTGCAAAGTAGTCAGTTCTATAGTTACACACATCCTCCTATATTTTCCATCTTTCCCATCTGAGCACTAGTCAGCTAACTTGCTGTAACGGCATTAAACCTTCACTACTTGGGAAATACCCCAATTAAACTAAATTTTGTTCTCATTTATTTTCATGCTACCCATGTACTAAAGGAAGGCCCTGATATAGCTAACAGAATAAAACTGGAAATTGGTAGGCAATGTGGAATGGAGAATCAATCCCACAACCTGAGAAAGAAGCATTTGAGAAGTTAGAATATCCTATATTTTCTTGAAAGCAATACCTCAGTGATTTTTAAACATATTCGTTAGTAACATCTTATTTATTATGCACATGCATAAAAGTGAGAATAAGAGTTATCCTATTAAAACCAATAGAAGTACTCCTGTGATTAAAATTTCATTTATGCTGAAACAGGGCCTTACATTCTACATACACTTCCATTCAATATGTGCATATTGTGAATATTAAATAATGTTAAATTACTCCCTTTTTCATAATAGAATCAGCTTGACAGTTACAATGTTCGAGCACTAAGCAGCACATATTACAATGGCAGCTCCCTATCATGCAGTAATTTTCTTCCTTTTAATATTCTTGAAATTTAGCTCTCACAAGTAGGTGAAATGATTCTGTCTTTGAAAAGTAATTTGGCATGCTCCTTTAGACTAGTCAGTAAGACTCTTCTCTCTCATGTATCAATGTCTTTGAGTAACATGAGTTTGTTGAGACTTGCTGCTTCTCAGTTCTCTTAAGGAACAGAGCAAGGATGGAGAATTAGTTCATCCTAGATTCCCATTTGGGCAACATGGGTCACCACTTCCACCTTGACCACCACTGTGGAACCCTCTTTGTTTTCCCACAGCAGTGGAATGGAAGGTTGGAAAGAGGACAAGAAGGCAAAACATTTTGTCTTTCACTTCCCATTAGATACTGGGTGCTCTGGTTAACTTCCTGAGCATTAAGAGTACTAAAGGGAGTGAGGGTACAAGTAGAGATCTTCACTGCATTCCTCTTGGGCACCATGTCAGGTCTAAGGTCTCCTTAATCATTTCATGAAGTCAGGAGTCCACAGATTTAGGAGGTGAAAGAAAGAATTGCATGACTAGTTGTAGAACTAGTAGATATTGAATACAACACACTTTGTTTTCATTTAGTTCCTCTACTATGATTCAGGCAAAGAAAAGGAGGCCAATGACATTTCCTGAACACCACTCTTTCAGGAATTAGGTATTGGGGCAGACAGTGAGCTCAGAAATTTTGGAACAGGGTCGGACCTTGTGTCTTTTTGCTGGAGGTGTCAGGATCCGTGTGCAGTCTTTATGTAAGAACAGATTTCCATGGATGTCCCATGGCTAAATAAAACTCTCCTACTCCTCAGGGTATTAGAATTAGAATTTTCTACCTTCTGAAAGACCAAGGTGAAATTATTGCAGTCCTGCCACCTGAGGGTTAGTAACTGTATTTCTGTAATTCAAAACCAGATTTCATCTGTAAAGAATCTGCATTTGGAAGGAAAGATGCACTAAAAAAAAAAAGAAAAGAAAAATGATCAGGCATATCATCTGTGATTCTATCGGTTGTGACTTTATCTGACAGCTCACAGGAATGTCACAGTAAACAGCAATCCAAAGAGAATAATAGATTCATAAACATTAAAGATAGAAAAGTCCATTTTGTAATGACTGTTTTGTGGTAGTGCATTATTATATATTAGGCAATCTATTGTTTTTCCCCATGTTATTTTTTCTCCAAATCTACATCCTTCATAGATTTTCATTAAACAGATCTAAGTTTATTCAGTCTGCTTTACCAGATAATAGAACAATTCTGTAATTAAATCCTTCTCTGAAAAGATGACTTCATTGGACTTCAGAAATTTTCAACTATGTTTGGTTTAGATTGGGTTAAAAATACAGATTAACTTAAATGAAACACTTATTATTAGAAACTGAACACTGTGGCTAGGAAATACTGAAAAAGAAAATACTTGCATTTATGACTCATTGTTTGTAGAATTAACAACTCTTTTAAATACTAGCTTGATTTAGCTGTAACAAGTGCATTGATGTAAATATAATAGGACGATCCTAAGGGTAATTGCAATTCTAAAAAAAATTTTAAATTCCATATTTACTACAATAAATGTTATGCCAAAAAATTTTATAGCTACCAGAAACATAGAAAATACTATACCCAAAGCTAGAATACTGTTCCAGTACAAAGCATGCCTAATATATAACCTCCCAAATACACAGTATATCCCTAGTAAAGATATAAATTATGGTTGCAAATGAGACCACAAACAAAATTTTGCTCAAGGCATGAATCATAAATTCAAACAATAATCATCTCCTGCATGAGGCACAACTACTTTGTTTACTTCTTATACCCTGTTTCCTAAACATGAAGATGAAAGTAGGTCAAGTAAATTTAGCATCTTTTCACATGAAGTATGTTATGATAGCGGGTGGCACAGCCTAATTTACAATTACATGAGTTTACATGAATATGAAAATATGTGTTTTCACTGTGCTGTGTCATTACACATATTGACATTTTACTCACAATGACACAGAATCATAGAAAACACCCAAGATTTGGAGAAGGGAGGGAGCAGAAAGGGAGAGAAATATTTACCACAGTTGCAGCCTGAACGAAATATCGATGTATTAGGAAAGAACTTCATATGATGTTGAATGTTATTTTGGAGCTGCTTGTAGGTATGTTTATGCAGTGAGTTACAAGGGAAGAAGAGGGAAACTGAGAAATAAACTGTTTTATTTACTTTCTAAAAAGTTTCAATTTTGTTGTACCTATTAATCAAGAAAAAGCTTTTCTGAGAAAATTTCATGATTTAATAGCCATGTTTCTTAACATTAGATCAAAATGCAAAAGAAACTTTAAATCAAAAGTTGCAAGCTGAAATTTTGTTATTCTGCCATGAAGTTTCAAGTATGATTCATCTAGGAAACTTACTTGAAATAAATGTTTTGGTGTATTACAATGATTTTCTTTTATGGAAGGCAGAAGGATTTATGGTGTGGACAAAGAATATTATTTCTGGAACAAACAGGTTGAAAAAAAGTTTCTCATCAGTTGTGGATGAATATCTTGCTGAGACATTAGTCTATTAAGACTAGAACATGGCTTGTTGTGCTAAACTAAGCCTTCTTATTTACCCAACTTTATTGGAATAAAAGGAACTTCAAGCAACATGAATTCTGTTTTCAAAGAAGCATGCTTATTTGCATAGATGGCTGGATGAATAGGCCTATTTAATAAAGAAAAGGAGGAGAATGAGAGAAGGTCATATACCAGGAGTTGCTTCCACATAAATCAGTAATTTTATCACATTAGTGTTTAACAAAATGCTGGGTTCTAGTAAACATTCATATTGTCCCAAGTCTATCAGAAACTGCAAAAAAGAGTGGATTTCTTCTTGAACCACAGGGTTTACAAGGTACTCTGAAATTCACTCATTATCTAGGAATCAAGTCACATGTTTGAAGGAAGCATGAGGTGAAATGCTTTGCTGAGGTACAGGCACTGGCAGCTTCCTGAACTAACACAGCCTGTCTCTTAAACTGCCCTGAATTTCTGAAAAAACTTGTCCATTTTAAGAGGCATCCCATTCTAATTACACTTCATTATGATTTGTTGTATTATTTGGATATGACACAGTGTTTTGAAATTTGGAGTGAAGTGTTTTTTTGCAGTTGAGACCTTGTCTGCAATTTCAACCAAAATCACGTTTTTTTCCTGTCAAGTTATAAAATTCTAAAACCAGGGAAATATAGCTTAAAAACGTGTAAGTCAAAAAGAGGCAACAAATCTTTTCTTCTACTTTGATCAGAATAATCCCAAATAACTAATGAGAAATATAATCATATGTTTACTGTGTTTGCCACAGTAAAACTAACCACAGATTGAACTAAAACTAAGTGCAGATAAACTAACACAAAGTTTTACCATTTTTAAGACTTACCCAAATACTATGAACCAAAATTTAGTCAGACTCTCTCCATATACTTTAATGAGTGAGTAAAGAGTCTCCAATACAAAGTAAATAATATTACACCGTTGTCTTATATTTCCAGCGTCTGAGTAACTTTTTTTTATAAAGAAAATGTTGTTGAAATCAGAAGTGGTATCTTGTAATATCTATCCTAATGAAGAGATTCTATCATGGGCTCCTTCCTTTTTCATTTGCAATTTTTTTACTGTCCATGGCAATTGTTTTATTGTCCATGGCAATTCCAACAATTACTTGCTAAAAAGAAGAGCACCATTTAAATGCTGTACTTTTACTTCTTTTTGCAACGAGGCAGTGGAAAACAAGGAGAAGCAACAACAAAAGCTGATGAGCCACTGCCTTTTTGGACAACATATTCTTTGCAAATCACCATTTGAAAATCATAGATAATAGCGATTTTTTTGACATTGTAAAAGAATACACTCAGCATGTGTATTCACTGGCTACTAGACTGGCTAAAAGAAATCATACTTTGTAAGTAGGAGAATTAAATCACTAAACAGTGAAATAAAGTAATTCTAAATATATTTACAAAAGCTGCAGGATACTATATGTACTGAAAAATGGCAGGGCATAGTTATTCATCAGCTGCTTGCTATCCCAAGTTATTTGCAAATAAGAACTGACTCTGAGGCTTTGGAATAAATAATGGTATAGAGTCAGTAGCCAACATATAGTTATGTGGTATTCACAGTATTATCAATTTAGTACGTTGGCAAAATAAACCTCAGTAAACATGCTTGTCTGTGTTAAGAAAGCCAAAAGAATTGTGAAATGTGTTGGCATTTTTACTGCTGCTGACACTTGTTCACTAGTTACTCACCAAGATACATATTTCAGCCTGACCACTGAAAAGCTTTCAAGGGTGAACAACTTTCAGCCACAGTACAGAACTGTGGCTCTGTGCTGCTGAAAGCTTATATTTCACCACTGTGCTGAGCTTTGCATGTGTTCTGATTCCTTCTCCTTCCAGGATCTTTCCCAGCTTCACAAATGTCCTCATTGAGAAAAAGTGCCAGAAGCAGCAAGTGCTAGAAGAGCAAAGGTTAACATTTCCTCCTATGGAAAACCATAGCAATGACATTTTACCCTCACAAAGCATTTGCCTCTCTGCAGCCAACTTATTAAAGTGCATGTATTCATGCTAAGCACCTTGATATCTAAATTCTTCTTAAGCTTTGCCTTTCAACAGAATACTCAAATCTACAGCCAAACTGGGCCCTGGTCAGCAACCAGGAAGACAGATTGGTGCAAAACACTGCTAGTCTGTGCTAAACTGCCAGTTAAGGTGTAATGTCACCCTGGGGGAAGCAATGTATTCCTTCAGCCAGCTTGCAGACACTTAGAGATCTTCATATCAGACTTACAGAGGTTTCTTTACCAGAGAGAATTCCTTTTTCCTTATTTAACCCACCAAAAGTAGTCAAGATTTATATCTGGGTCAATAAAACCCACACAATTTCAAGAAGACATTTTCCTTTGCAGCAGATGAATGTTGGGCAGTCACAGCAGACCAAAATAACAGTGTCTACAATGACAATCATAAAGAATGTTTCATGTTGAGTATACAAATATAAGCAACAAATTCCACATGGCTTTTCTCAAAATTATATTTTCCCCTATAATTAAATAAATAAGAGTAGATGAGTGCTTATCACTTCCATAATGCATTCCTCCTAAGCTCCTTTTATTAAGAATGTGTTTCTGGGCATACATTCAGCACACATGCATGCTGGTTTTACATTAAGAGACTTTTCCAGAGTTCTTCCTGGCTAGGAGATTACAAAATGTGAATTTGAAATTTCCATTAAATACTAGTCTTTGCTGTCTTTCCCATATCCACTTTTGTTTGTTTGTTTGTTTGTTTGTTTGTTTGTGTTGGTTTTTGGTTGGTTGGGGTTTTTTTAAGACCAAGGTTCCCAAATGCCTTTTGTTGTAAAGGCCTGAATCAAGATATATCCTTTGCAGGGCAAGAAAAGAGAGGATTAATTAACAAGTAAATATGATATACCTCACATTAGCTCCAAGCAGATTTTTTTTTTTAATTTTGAAACTTTGAAACCAAATAAAGGGGGGGGGGGGGTTTGTTTGTTTGTTTGCTTTTTAATCAATATGCCAAAGCCTCCAACACTCTGTGCATTTCTCCTATACAGAACACAGAACAATGAAGCTCTTTCCAGCCAAATAAAAAGGTCAGATAGATAGTTATTCCCTGTGCCAAAGTGGTGACAGACTAAACTAATACATAAGAATTTTTAGGCTGGATTACAAGTGAAAGTTAACGTTGCTCTGTAGTTGTCAAACAGGTTTTTTGCTAATATGAGAGAAGCTATGATGCATGACAAGCATTTGGGTACATTCTAAGGGTCTAAGAGCTGCCATTGAATAGACCATTGATGCTACTGAATAGCCAATGCAGTTTGATTAAAAGAAAAAATGAAATTAATAAAGAAAGATAGAGAGGAAATACAGAAGTATTGAGCCATAACATATCTAAGGTTTTGTTAATTGCAAAAAAAAAGGACTTAAATTTTCATGAGTTTTTAAGAAATATGGGTCAAATCAAAATAATTTCTGAAATATGCATATTTATAAAATTTCTCAGGACATCTATTTGCTAGTAGATCTTTGAATTTACGCATTTTGAAAAAAAATACACTAGTAGAGTCATCTCATTACTGTTCTTCCCTCCTTTAATCTCTTCAGTAAATGTCAATAAAAGTGCAGACTACTTCTTCTACAGCACAAACTCCCACAACTACCCCCACTGAAGTTTTGAGCTTTGAAGATTTAATTTACCTACACAATAAGGAATGAGACCTTGTAACACATTGAGCATTAAGCTAAAGACAGGAACTGACCTTTAAAATGGCCAAGTGACCAAGCCCTTGGCACGACTGCAGAGTACAAGCAGTTTTTCCCACAACAGCAGCAGTGGTTATACATCAGGATGTTCAAAGTTTGTGTTTAAATCTTTTTTAATTTTTCCTATTTTTAAAGAAACCCCCATGAATTCAGGGAAACTGATTACAATGAAAATAGAAAGTTGTCTGAAAATCACATCTTTTAAATAACTAGTCAGCTTTTGTCACACATGAGTCACCTCCATTACCTGTGTCACCAGCAATTTACAAATCTTTCACACACCTGAAGCATAATATATGAGACTTTTATTCATATGTGGTATCTTCTAATGCAAATCTGTCTTCAGTGTAAAACCAGGGCTTCTGTGCTGTAGGTGGAAGGAAGGGTGAAAAACACTCTACCAACAGATAACCATCTGGCAGATTCCCTTTCTCTCTCTGCTATCTCCATGTGAATTTTATCACTTTACAAAATGTCATTAAGCAAACAGAGACGACCACAAGCAAACCTTTAGTTTCACAAAATCATGTTTTATAAACTGTTGAGAAACACTGACATGTAATGAAACCCTATTCCCTATATGTCTTCCTCTCTGTAAATGATTTCTTTCCCTCCCTCCATGTACAAATAAACAAAAATCTGCCTGTGTATTTGCCGTTTGGTCTTTTCTCTTTCTTTCTTTTTTTCTTTTTTTTTTTTTTTTTAATTTGGTCATCATAATCAAGGGCTATTACAGCAATAGATCTTATCTTTAGAATGGGAGTCCCCTTGCACCTTCAGTTCAGATTTTTGTTTATGCTTGGCTGCAGTTGAGGCTGTTTCTGATAGTTTTAGGTCAGCCATGACAGACTATGGGTGACACTAAATAAACAAGCTGGGAGTCTGTGACTCAGAAGGAATGATACTGGTTCTCAGAGTTTGATTTTCTCTGGTTAATCAACAATTTGTTCAGAATAACTCATTGTGAAAAGTAGCTGTTTGCTAGACTACACATATTATGCTGTAAGGTTAAAAAAAAATTTAAAATCCCCTCACAACTCACATAGAAAGCAGAAGGAACAAATCATGCTCAGTCTTGGTTTGGTTATAGTAGGCTACAGAATTTGTTTGTTTATTTAATTTATGTTCAGCTATTTCTTCCTGTCTCCTCCCTTCCTTCTCCCAGTTACATTCCAAGGCAGTAAGCTGATCTGAACACAGTCTGTTGGGGAGTAGATAGGACACTTCCCTACAGCCTGCTCAAGGGGGATAAAAAATTCAATGACCAATTCACTAACTGCACTCATGGAAGAAGAGGTAGAATAAGATCCCATGAGAAAGGCTAAAATATCCCAATCAAATGGGTACCTGCTCCAGTTATCTGGATTTTACTGTCTGTATTGAAAGATTTTACACATTTCTCATAACTTTTGCTTCAGCAGTCATATCATTATGTCAGTTTCTAAATTCAGTTTTCATTCATTAATTTTTTAAAATATATCACTTGCCTCCATGGTCATGGAGGAAGCCCTTAAAAATGTGTACCTTAAGGCTAAAATGCCAACACAATAATAATAATAAAACTCTATTTTTATGCATTTCTTTTTAAACTTCAGGAATTTTAAGTCAGTCTTGTGATTAGGAAGAATATGAGAACAGACTCTTTTAAAGCCTGAAGCTGGTGATGCTGCCTACCTAGGATTATGAAAGAATTATAAATTCTCTTTTTTAATATGATGTTTTTACATGGAATAATAAAGATTCAAACCTAATCTAAATTACAAGAATTAAATTATTTTAATGCAATTTTCACTTGTTTAAAATTTGGCCCAGAAGTCCAATGCAGGCTGAGAGTCAGCCATTGAGCTGCCCAGGGGTAAGCAGTGTCTCAGTGCAGTTCCTAGTGCACAGACATTCCTTTCAAACACCAAAACCAACATGCTGCACATCTTCTTGCAAAACTTTCACAGAGAAGTGAATAGTTAGAAATCTACTGTACCTAAACTTTCACAGAAGGGGACTTTCTGAGACTGGATTACCTGTTATGTGCTGGTAAATGAGAAGAAACTGTTGTGAAGAGGTTTACTAGCACCTGGGAAGATGTAGGTCTCCTGTTTATAATTCAACTAAACAAAGTATGAGCTAATCTATTTCCTAAGCTCACCTTGATCATGGCATCCTGATGCAACATCTAGTAGTTACACAAACAAAACCATGGAACTGTATGGAAATAGTATAAATATTATTTTCTTGAGCCTTTCCTACTGCTAGAGAGTATCCTGATCCCGTTGAAAACTAACTACCAGGTTATCAGGGTCCAAGTTTAACATTGCCTAGGGTTATTTTATTTTTAAATTGCTTCTATATCCACCAAGATCATCTCAGCTAAGTCTTCAACAACCCAGGCCTTTAGAATCAAACCTTTGCCAGCACTACTATGGTTTAATTAGCTGCGCATTTGCCTCCTGGCCAGATCCAATAAATATGCATGTATTGGCACAGCTGCATCTCAGCATGCATACTTAAATTAAAAATGTTTCCTTTGATGCTCTGGCAATCTTGGCATTCATTCACTTTGCCAGAAGCAGTATCAAATCACAAAATACTTGTCCAGTCATCATCACAATGTACAATCATGAAAATGTGTTACCAGTTTAGCTGCTCATATTACATGCGCAGTAACCTGAAATTCCTCATGCTTACTGTACAGTTATGGAGAAGGATGCTCCCATGCTTCTCTTGACTGAAAAGTATTCCCATATGCCAAATAAGATGAAGCTGGTCTAGCAACACCTGTCTTCTATTGAGATTACTTGCACTAATTTATATTGAAAGTGTTAATTTCATAACTTCTATTGCATTTTCTGTTTAGAAGATGCAGAATTAATTTGTTTTGTGTTTTCCACTTGACATTAGCAGCTTTACAGAACAACGACCTTGCTAGTCACTGATGATGAACTATTAGCTATTTTTACCAAAAAAAGGAAAATGGAATGTTATACACTGTTTTTAAAGGACACACTGAAAGGGTGTGCAATGGTTCACATATCTTGCCACTCTTGACCTCTCTGCATTAAACTTCAGTCTAGTCACAGGGGCAGAGGAGGTAATACCTGCAAGACAGACATGTACACTTTTCACAGCAATAGGAATTTCAAACAACCTGAAATTACTAAGCAACACAGTATGTGTGGGTGGCAAGGAGTGGTCTGAGGAATATTAGGGAAAAGGATCAGATCACGGGTTGCACCGGAATTCAAAGCACTTTCTTCTCTTCTTACTGAGATACCCTGGGAATTCAATAAATATCTTCTATAAATACTTAACATGTTTCAAGTCCACAGTGGAAATCCATCAGCTAAAAAATTCTGAAGTGCTATCAGAGAGCATATAGAGAAACTAGATAAATAGTCACTTTCTCTGAAGATGGTTAAGGTATCCTGTCATTTCCTCTGAAATCTAGCATGGTTGATGTTTAGTTTTATGCAAACATTAAATGTGGACAAATAAAATCCTTACAATGAGATTCTTCATCATGCTTATTGGGAATTCTACTTGCAGATTGGGGAAAAATCTTTATTGAAACCAGTGGCTTCTTGAAGTTTTTCAAATCAGAACACAAAAATACCAGAGAAATAAAATCTCTCTTTCCACAGTACAGTTCTCAACCTACCAGAAACAAACCCAGAGCTCACTCTCAATTTATGGAGCTAGATCTACTGTGGTAAAACCAGAACAAAGAAACATTTATTAGTCACCACATTAATTAAAAATTATAATCACTATCTGTTAAAATATATTTTAAAAAAATCCTCCTATACCACACTGTACATCTGCTAAATCACCATTGTTTTTTAAATCTAATTGTCAGAACAGGTTTGCGTATGGTTTGTTGCCTTCTTAAACATCACCTCTTTGAAAGTTAAAAGTTCATTGGAGAGAAAATCTTCTCGCACTAAGATAGCAGATAGAGACTTAGATATATCAAAGATATAACTGCCAACATTGAATTTTCTCCTGAACATCAAAGGTTATTCTGAGGAAGAAAATGAAGAATATTATTTTCTGAGAAATACAGTTGGATTAGAGACTGAAAATAAAACTTAATTTTTCAGCTCAGTTAAACTTTAGAAGTGCCAATGCACACTTCCATGAAATAGAATGTTTCACAAGCCTTACATGTGCTGTGTGTTACTGTAAATCTAGAACACTTCATTTTTAAGACTGTACATGGTCCTGTACTGAATAGTGAAATACTGAATGATGCTGATAGAAAAACAATCAATAAGCTTTAAGGAAAACACCGTGATTTCATATGCAGGGTTTTGATTTTCTTTCTGATTCAAATTTTTCTCAAAATCCCAAATTTTAAAATTCTTATTGGGAAATAAAATCCCAATTCAGGATCATTAAAATATTTTATTTTTATAAAATTGGGGTGTCTCATGAATACAAAAACAGTGTAATACTAAATTTTAAATACTGTTTTCTCTGATACACAGAAAAGTGATTAAATTTTTAAATAAATAGTTTTAACTGAAAGAGTAAAAGAGAAAAATATTGGCTTCTTTGCCAGAAAACTTAAGGGAAAAAGGTTTGTTCCTCTGAAATCACTTGAAATGAGCTGAATTGCACTTTCTGATGGAAAATTTCCAGAGAAAATTTCTCATTCGGGATCAAAACAGGTGCTTCCTCTGAACTGTATTTCCACGTTTAGGTTGATTTTCTTGATGCTTTGTTGTTCCTGAATATGCACAATAATAAAAGTAATCATACATTCTTCAGAAATCTCCAGGAGGGCACTAAATTAAGCTAGCAGCACTGATACTTCTATTCATGTTGAAATAATTAACAATTCCAAGGATATTAATGATGTTTTGTATGGGTATTTTAGACTGGGTAGGATGAAAGAAAAAACCTTTTGGTGACTCTTGCTCCTACTAAAATTTAATTACCTTTACTTGCTGACCTCATGTTTTATGTAACAGTACACTCCAAAAATGACCTCATAAATGGTTACTTAATATAAAGGTAAAGTCTTCCTTTTTTTTTTTTTTTTTTTTTTTTTTTTTAACAAACCAGCACAGCATAAACGGTTTTCTTTTTCGGGTTTTTTAAACTACTTTTGCAAAGTATTCCTATAATAGCTAACATTATATATTCCAGCATTACCTGTGGGACCAACTAACTCTGAATTTAATTGAAGTCAGAATGCCTCACTTTGACAAGGTCACTTTTTAAAAGGTATCATTGCACAAGATTTTTGATTTTTCTTTTCTGAACAAGCTAAAATCTCTAAAATCACTGATGAAGAATTGCATCTTTGCCATCAAATATTAGTAGACAAAAGTGAAAATTTTACCATTAATTTACATAAAATTTATGGATTACAATGATCTAAATCTGGAAGGCTGTACCTCACTAGTGAAAAAAAAAGGGAACTGCAGACAAAGAACACCAGTTTCCAGTAGATGCTAAACATAAACTGGTTAATTTTGCAAATTTAGAGAGATAGGGTCAAATTCACCCCTGATTTCACTGTAATCATTCTTGAATGAAGACTGTTGTTTTACCTCCTTAAAAGAAGCAGAGGAAATTAATGGGATTAAATCTCCAAACAATTTGAATCTCAGAATAAAAGATACGGCATAATGTGTTTTGCCTTCATTTAATCACATTAAATTAGATAAAGATAAGAGCTAATAAGTAGGTACTGAAACCAAAAGGTCTCAAGATGGAGATTGAAGCATTTTTAACAATAAAGCATTTAGCTGTTCAAACATACTGTCAAAGATTAGGAGAATTTTCAACACCACAAAAAATATTACCAAAATTCATCTGAAAAAGCACAGCATCTGTCAGAAGAACCCTACAGTCTTAGATATTAGGAAAAGAAAGTATTTTACATTGACATAAAAGAATCCTTAAAAAAGCTTGTTTTGAAAGGGAATATGGAACAATCTCTCCATCGGATCTATAAAAGGAAAATCCAAGATGGTTTGAATTTTTTGCACTTTTTTTTTTTTCACAGTTCTCTCTTTTTGTACTACTTCTTTTGTTGATTTTAGTAATAGAAAGAAAAAGAATAAAGAGGAAAGGAAAAATAACTGGGAAATAAAGAAAATCAAATCAAAGACTGCAAGGAAATGTTTTTAATACAATTGCTTTTCTGAAAATGTAGCATAAAATGCAACATTTTTTAAAATTATATTTTTAGCTGAATTTAAAAATAGAGTGATAATTAAGAATTCCAGAGAATGACAAAGAGAAATAAATTTCCTAGCTGTTTTACTAGAAGAAATATGATGAAGAAATAATCCCCTGGGAAGGTGTTTTCCAAAAGTCAAAGAAAATTTTTTAATATTTTCCTTTCTGATGACATAATTTCATTTCATAAGTGGGTACCTAAATGCAGTTTCTGAAAACATGCAAGTAACACCTATTATTTTGTTATATTTTACATACAAAAATAGACCAATGAGGCAGACAGTGCCATCAACAACGAAAAACCTCATTTTTTGGCCATCTCTTGGTGGCACCTTTCATTTTTTCTGGGTGAAGAAGTCACATATATGTCAATATAGCTCCTCTTCCCCATGTTTAAATCAGAGGAAGCATGATTAATTTTTTAACTGAAGGGAAAGAATTCTCCATGGAAACATTAAAAATTTCAGTCCTCAGATATTCAAAGTTCATTGGGCAGAATTTTTAAAATTGAGTCTTGTGTTTAGTGCATTTCTGTGTGTTTCTAAGGCATGCACATATTTGTCAAGAGGTCAGGAATCTTCTAAGCCAAACAAATCAAAGGACATAGCTAGTCATTGACACACATTGCAAACAGTTAAACAAATTCCAACACACAGTTTTGTATTCATGAAGCTAAGTTATATTTTCATAGACAAAACAACTATATCTGATATTTTATGAACATTAATATGTGCTTTAGGGCTAGTATCCATTAGTGTGTATACAAATGTATGTTTTGCCCTGGACAAAACTTTGATAGTCCTCTTGAGTAAAATTTGAATGTCAATGTTTGCCTTGTAACTATGGGTTGGCTCTAATGACCAGAGCATTTGCTGTGAAATATTGTCTACAGATATCTTTTTTAGAATAAGTAAATGTGGGGATTTATGTTTTTTACAACTGCCCAAAGGCATTTTAATATTTTTTAAGAAGAAAACAACACAACAAACCTAAATATTCCCACAATGAGCTATACAAAAAAGGAGTACTAAACTTTCTAAAGTATCTTAATGAGGGTTAAAGGTCACTACTAAGTAAAACTGAGAAACAGAAAGGACCAGGATCCTGTTTCCATTTTAATGTCCCTCATGTTTATGTTTTGCTGTCGGCAGGGGAAAGGCTGAAACAATTCCACTTACAAGGAGGTTACAAACAGGCTGACTATTGCAGCTGGTTGGAAGAAAAAGTTTGTGCTCCATAGGTCTAAGGTGAATGCAAGTTCACACAGACCAGACATGTGTTAAGCACTGGGCTTATAGCTGACATTTCTCTGCAAATCCTTTCCTAAAGCTTACAATATAAGCTGTGGCCTGAATTCCAGATCTTTTAAATTATGTTCCACAGACCCAAACCAATAAGACTCAATTTTAATTTTTAACTTCTTCACCATTACAAAAACTAAAATTTCATAGAGAACATAGAGAATGCTCAACTATAAAGATGTGTTGTGCCTGCAATTAGCACAACATTAAAGAGAGGAAGATCTTAAATTCAAAGGTCCCTGGAATAGAAAACAATTGCTAATGATAGTCATCAAAGCAATATGGTGAACCTTAACCTGTCTTTAACCCCTTCTAAATTCCAAGTCCTAAAAACAGACTGCTACTTTTCTGAATTTCATTTTAGTGTCTTGAAACCTCTGCTATGATTCTGACTAAATATTTTGTTCTTAAAAGTGTATCTATTGCTCTGCTAAGCACATTCTGCTCCTACTATCTAGAATAGTATAGAGTGTTGCATACTGAATTGTGAAAGTCTGTCTTTAATCAACATGTTCACCTTAAAAGATACGGAGTGTACCAAAATCTCTTATGTGGAATATAGGATACCTTGGGAGACTAGTTCTCAACAAAGAATAGTTCTTGACTGAGACATCAATAAATGAGTTTGAAGTCAGCTTCTACACTGACAGCCACCCTCAATGGTCAAAATCCAGATATTTTGGTAAAATATGCAATAATTGCATTATTTGACAGGACAGTTACACTTACTTGAGATCAACATGAACTGACTTCTATTCAACAGCAATGAAAGAAATCTCAGCAATCATTTTACCATGATCAGAAGATATAAAATTAATTTCTAAGTGGAAGAGATAAAATAAACAACCTAACTATAATTATTATAGTAGTGATTCTGGAAAGCCTGTACCACCAAATGCCCCTTAACTACTTTTTCTTTAGTTCTAGATAATGAACAAAACCCACGACTTCTTGTGAAGATTGGCGTAAAACTGGTATGCAAGAAGGTTATCATCTTCAAAGTTTACCAAATAAAATACCTTTGAATTTAAGAAATCATATTTTATTGGAGAGATATTTCTCCACCACCTATGCAAACTTAAACATCAACAGCAGTATTTTTGTCACCAATTATGTGTGTCCTCAGTTAAATAAGAAAGGTATTATTCCAAGGATACCCCTGTCAATTAGTGTATTTCCCCCTACATTCCTGAATCACACTGAGCAGTTTGTGGGAACTTGGGAACACAAATTTAGAAACAATATTTTCCTTTAATTTCTTTTTCCTGGTAAGTGCAACTAATGAGACTTGCACTGCACTTGGTGTTTGAAGTCATCCTAAGAGATGGATACGCCCAAACAACTACCTTGTCTGACAGAAAAATAAATTACTTCATATATTACAGAGAAAAAATTCAATGAAGTAGTGGATAAATAATCCAAAAGAACTTTGATTCCTGTGCACAACAACTGATAAACTCAGACACCACCTATTTCTATTGAAAGGTACTTCTGTTCTTGACAGCTTGTTCCTGTCTTGCCTAGCCTGGATTTCAGTTGGTGTATTCTCACTATTCTACTGATACTTTTCCTAAACAAAATGGTCTTGAACATTCTCCTAGGTAAAGTAACAATTCAGTCTAGCAGACTGTCAGAGCCAAAACCTTCCCGGGAGTGCAGTTGGTGCCCTCCAGGTCAGCTTTCTGAAAGAAGATTTGTCTCAGAAGCCCCAGATGGCCGAGAAGATCCTTGAGAACCAGCTGGAAGAAGCTGCAGCAGGAGTTCCTGGCCCATTTGGCTGGGAGATGGATCCAAGTGTGCGCTGTCATACGTGGTCCATGACAGGACTGCGGTGTAGCCATCGATCTGCACCCTGTGGATGTGGATTCTGATCCTGACCTCAGGCACACCTCATCACTATGACAGTGAACTTGTCATACTTGGTCCATGAGTGGTTCCCTCACTCTGTTAGACAGACCCTTGTCATTGAGGCTGCTGCTGCCTCTGCTGGCCTTGCTGTCATCTTGGGCTGCTGGCCACCCTCCCCTAGGGAGCAGCATCTGCCCTTGGTGCTTCCTAACAGATGTCCTTAATCAGAAATACAGACCTTTATTTAAATCAAGAAATAATGACTTATTTAAAAAAAAAAAAAAAAGGAAAGGGGAAAAAAAAACGCTAATTCATACCAGGAATATATTTATTGTGTATGATATTTTTCAGATAAAAATGAGTTGTAACTCCTTCCCAGTCATCTTTTCAAGATGCAATAAAAAGGATGAGCATCTACTAGGCTTAAATTTGGTGAAAATTTAATGCATAACTTATTAACAAAATAACAGCTCAAAATTTTATTAGCAAAATTTTAATTTTCTTTTTTAAATGTAGTGGTAAAAATAAAGCTCATGGAAATCTCTCTGGGTACCCTTAGAACTTTTAATGCCAGAATGAGTAACTCAGTGATGGTCTATAAGAAAAGGCAGTGAAACACTGCTTGGGAGATGAATAATTTCTATAGGGTTCTGGCCAGGTTTCCTCCACTCTCCAGGTATTTGCACACAATAAATACACATGCTTAACTTCAAGTCTTTAAAAAATTTCAGGCAACCCAGGTTTAACAGATAGTTACATTACCTTCCATGAACTAATAGAAGAAATTAGAGATATATAATTAAATTTCAAAGGGCAGATTTTGCACTGGAAGCTTATTGACACAGAAGCAAAATTACATATAAACCTTATGCAAATCAGAATTTTGAATCATATTTATACTATTGAGTTATATCTGGCAATGCATCTCTGTTAGCTTTTAGGAGGACATGCTCAAAATTTGATTTCCAGTTAGTTCAAACACTGAGGCCAAGCTCAGCAGGATGATGCTGGTATATCTATGCTGTGTTTAGCATACCATCAAATACCATCCAGACAGGCTGCCTACAGTAGGCTAGTGACAGCTCTTGTGGAAGACAGAGAATAATGTAGACATATTCAGTGACACAGTTATTTAGTTAGTGTAAAACTGTCATAGCCATTGATTTCAGCAAATCTTTGACAATAAACCCAATCCAGAAACTTCCCAGTGTTGTTTTTGGTATCCCGTGTTGTGATGCTCAAATGCTCACCACAAAATACAAAGTCCTGTGAACAGCCTGGAGATAATTTCTCTTTTCTTCATAAAATATGTCATTCTTTATTCTGTGGTTTTCACAGCTCTCAATGAAAGAGAGAAAAATTATCCTTTGAACCAGGTTCTAAACTCCCGAAGAAATAAATAATAATGGAAAGGACCATAGACACCACAAGGAAAATAAAAACACTTCTAGCAGTCCTAAAAGTCCTTTTACCACGTACTCCTACTTACTTTGTAATGATTGCATGTTTTCCCTTCGGGCCCACTAAAGTATTTAATTGCAATTACACTCATTTACATAGCAGATGAGGCTAATTGCTGGTATTAGTTACCAAATGTATGCTTGTATTGTGAGGGTAAAAAAATGCCCTACAGAAAAGAAAAACGACTATGCCTCTAATTAAGGAGCTATGAGTCAAAGTGAGCTTGTTCAGAGATGTAAATATAGAACCAAGGGCTTTCAGAGTTCTGCAGTACATTTTATTATACCACTAGTTCCCATATTTCAGAGATAACACTGGCAGACCTCATAGTATATACAATGAACTATTCTCATTTTCTCAGAAGCAAGGATGATAAGTTCCACATAAAGGCTCAGAGAGAGAGATCAAGATTTCTAAAATTTTTGATTAGAAATAAATGTGAACCTCGTGTTAGGAAGGTTCTTTGTGTATAATAGATACACTGAAGTTATTATCTGAAGCAGTTCCATCACCTATTCTTTTGGGCAAATTCCCAGGAAAAGTCTTTTTCTATGTTGTTCAGACCTCAAACTGTTTCACGTCAATGGACTTCATTTTGCATGCAATTGTACACAAGGACTTTTAAGATACTACACTACTAAAGTAGTAGAGAATGTAAAGAAGCATCAGGTCAAGTTGAAACCCAGATGGATAACAATTTCAGCCTTTGGCCCTGGATATCATTCCTAATATAAAGAATTCTTCAAAGATTTGCATCTATACATCTACATACAGAGAGAGGGTTAGTCCCGGATGGTGAAATGAAGATTTGTTAATTTTAGTTAGCTTCAGGAGGTCACAGTGAGAACAGAAGTGTGCCCATCAGTATCCTTTGGACAGGGTTGAAAAACTCTCTATACACATTTAAAAATTAACACTTTATCAAACTGTGCCTTAAATTTTTTTCCTTTTCCTGGAATTGTACCAAAACATGACAGCAGTTAAGCTGTGGGTGTGCAGAAGCACTACATATGATATTTACTATTATATTCCTTTAGGTAGTTTCCCATTAGTCTGCTATGTTTTGCCTATGTTTAAAATTGAAATTATTTTGGCTTTGGAATTTGCCACCTTGTCTTCCAATTTCATTACAAGTTTCAGCTGTCCACAAAAAAAAAAAAAAAAAAATCTACTCCCATGCAAAAAAATTAATTCCAACCTTAAAAAAGTGAATTTGATTTTCTGTGGCCTTTCATGTAACATAATGTAAGTACTATGTGGTATACTGCCATTCTCATAAAGACTTTAAATGATAAAGGGCTGATAAAACTGAGCAACTATTGCTTTTGCTGTATTAGTTTTATTCCTAAATGCTGCTTTATGCTAGTTTTAGATTTATCAATGTTTGGTTACCTACACAGGTCATTTCATAAAATGAAACTGGCTATGAGCCACATTATCAGTTGCTCTCTATTTTATTTCTGAAAAGAAGAGGAAAAAAGTTTTAAACCCCCTGAAATACATTCCATGCATGTCAAGGTCTGTGCCTTCTGAGTGCCTATTCTCATAAAAATATACCTTTGTAGGACTAATCCCAAAAGGTTTGATGACAGAGGTCATGCAAGTGTCATTTTTCAAACCTGTGTGAAAATCCATTTTGAGCCATCTTTCCCTCTTATATTTCACCTCATTTCTGGGGCACTTATGCAGCATACTTACTTAGCTAAAGCACAAAATGTAAACAGGACATCCTCTCAGATAGGAGATCCCAACATGTTGAAAAGTATATGCCTTAGTTCTTAATCAGTTCTGGAAAGTATCCCAAGACTTCCACAAAAAGATACTGTTTCTGTTAATGTGGAACATAAACTTAGCCCTTAACATAAAACAAAACCAAACAACATCTGTCCTTACAGTTTGATTGTTTGTTCCATCCTAGTATAATTATTCTTGCATGACAGCAGCCCCTGCAGGCTATAGCCTTGCTTACTCTACTTTGCCCTGAAAGCACGCCCAGCATTTAGAGATGAAAACACTGTCAGAACTAGTGAACATTGTTTTAGAAATGCTTACAGCACAGTCACATTTTTATAATTATCTGGGATTTTTTAAAATAGCATTTTTTCAATCCAAGTTGACTAAGAAAGATTTGTACTTCCAAAAATCACAGGTCTTTGGAGAAATCTCTGAAGATTCCAATGGGAAAAAAGGTCACAGTGGAAAGATCAGTTTTTCAACCCCCCTGCTCATTCACAGGAATAAGTATTTCCTCTTACGTTTGATCATTATTTTAAGGCTTCTTTGCAGTTTTTTAACTAGTGGCTATAAAATCTGACATCTAAGAAAACAGGGAGGACATGCTCTAGTCATTACATGTGCAGGTAGTGCAAAGACAGTAGAAAGTCAAAATGGGAAGCAAATGAGCTTCCAAAACAAAAAATGATGCAAGGAAGGAGGGTATACACCAGAAGAGTGCTATTTCTCCAATTATAATAACTTTTCCAATATTTTCAGTAGACTTGGCACTAAAGCAATATGCAGTTTAATCCCATGTGTGTGCTACTCTATACCTGGTTGAACACATAACTTTCTGTGGATCTGGATCTTCAGAACTCCCCTAGGGCAGTACTACTTTGTCATAGCCACCAGGCTGTCTCTTTCTCTTGAAGGATATATGGTCTGCCTGGAAGACTGTCAGATCTAGTCAGGTGTGAAAGCTTGGTCCTACAGGGATCACAATAATGTATCCTAATCAGAAATCTCTGTTACCAGAAACAGATTGTATCTGGTCTGCATTCTCTCAGTGGCATGATTCAAATTCTAGATCTGATCACACAAGACTTGATTAAAGTTCACAGCTAAAGAGATGACTGAATTATCATTGTTACCTGTGTGTCTGATCATAAAGTTGCAAAGGTTTTCTGCTATAAACATCATTATGATAGTAGCTGTAGTCCTTCTCTACCTTTTTCTGTGCTCTTCACACAGCACGAAAAAGTGATACCCCTCGTTTTTGTGCTAAATGTGAAAGTTCATGGCTCCCAGCATGGCTAGTTTCCCATTGATAAGTTTTTCTTTTTTGAGCACTATGGAGTTGGGGAAATGGCTCTCTGAGTCAAATACTCCTCCCATTTCATAGAGTATTTTTGCTCTGAGCCCTCCACACTTTCTATGATCACAGAGGTTGTGATTTCCTTATTCATTTTAGAGATCAGTTGCACAAACATTTCAAGTATAGAATTTAACAAAGTGAAATAGAGTATTTTCAAAGTGAAAATGAATAGTTGCTTTAAGATCAGCAACCTGATCCTAAAGTTTGTTTATGTTTCTGCAAGAAAAAGAATTCACTGAAACTAGAGTCAGCTTCACACACAGTCTGTGTGCCTAAGAAATTGCTTTAGAATGGGATGGAGCTTTTGTTAAGGACCAAATTTTCAGCTTTCCTTATAAAAGTATACAAAGGGAGACTTACCTCTAAAGACTCATGGCTCCTAGGCAGATTCCTCACAGTCACAACTTTCCTTTTGTAGGAGGCTCACTCTGAAGAGAACAGAAGGTACAGGTCATAGTTAACATAGCCTATAGCCCCAGAAGTCTCTGTCAAAATTATAAATAAATCACTTAGTCTCTACTTTTTCCATCAGCGACCCAAAAGTTAGCAATAAAAGTTATTAGCATTCCATGCCTTCTAAAAGCAGTGTTGATTCTATCTCTACTTTTGCCCTTGTAATGGAAGGAACGCTGTTACAAGAGAATTGTCCTCAGTTTTTCTCTCCTCTATTTATCTATGCTTAAAAGCAGATCATGGGATTTAGAGGGCAGATGACCCACAAGCTGTAGATTGTAGTTCATTCACTTCTGTATGAGCTCTGGCTTAACTCATTCAATATTGCCACAGTTGGTCTGTGGTGTGGAATGAACAGAAAAACAAAGAGCTGGAAGAAGGTAAAGATTTGGCACTGTCACCTTGAAATTTGTCATTGTGCTTTTTAATGATAATTTCTTTGTCAGTCTTTAAAATTGGTGGCCTTTCAATTTCAATATTGCAAGAACTAGCCCAATTGAAACACTCTTCTATGCATGCTATTGGTATGGCTACGACACCCTGAACAAGCCACTGTTTCAAAAGTGCTATTTTTGAAAAATAAGAACAAAATAAAAGAGCAATTTGATTGATTGTTTGTTTAATCAAAGAGCCTAATTATTTTAAATTTCATGGTTTTAAGTTCTTTACGTATCTGTCAAGTCTTCATCAAGGGAATTATCCCTGTCACATCTCCACTGTATTTTTGCCATCATTTGTATTCATTGGTTCATCAAGAATTGGGCACACAGTAAACAGGACTTGTAATATCTGAACATCTACTAATTAGCAGGGGAACCATACTCTTTTTGGGATTGTGCCAAACATCTGAGAGCTGGAAGAGAAAGGAGCTTTCCCTGAGAAGGCCTTCAGCTGCAGAAATCTCTTATAACCCATAACCCTGAGAGACTAGAGAGTGCTAGCACAGGCCCCAAAGAGCATCAAGTGCAAAGGGATATAGGCAAGGCAGCCAGGGGACACACTGATTCAGATGTCCCTCCTGAAACTTCCACTCTTAGGACTTCCGTGGAAGTGCCCGTGGGGAGTGATTAAATGGGCTTCTCTGCTGTACATCCCCTTAGCAGGACAGCTGCGGAAACATCCCGTCCCCTCTGTAAAATGAATCATCCCTGGACAGAATGGGCGAAGCTGTTTATGCAGCCCTTATCACACTAAGGATGTGCTAATATCTTGACCTGCAAACCACAGGACCACCCAAACCTCTAGCAGCTAAGCTGAAATGGTTCAGTTATAATTTATCTTGCGAGGTTTCCTCTGCAGTATATTCACCCTTGAAGGAGATGAAGAAGACACATCAATTTGCCCATTTAATCTAGAAATGAAAGAAGAGGATCATATATATTGTAAAAGAGATCTCAAAAAGTGAGATTGATAGCACAAGGCGTGGTCTCCTAGATGCCATACTCAGGGGAAGATGGACATGGACAAAAAAAAATTACACATAGTCACTTGACACGAAAGAAAGAATAAATAGTCAAAAATGGGAAGTAGGGAAAAGACCACATGAAGAGCCTGGGAAGAAAAATCAGTCCTGGCAAGAAGGGTTTGCATGTCTAGACTGTTTCCCCGTAGTACAATTTTCCAGACAAGCAAAGTTTGTAGAGTCTAAATCCTCTTCCTTGTCAGCCAAAAATTTTCTTTTTGGAGATCAGCATACAAATTGGATGAAAGCCTTATGTTTTGGCTGAAGGTATTGACATAACTTCGTGAAGATAAAGTTGTTGGAGAATGTACTGTGAAAAATATCCAACAAAAAACCAGCACTTTACTTTCCTTTAAATGTTCATGGTGGTTGCTGTTCACAACTAAGAGTATTTGTAAAAGACAGAAAAAATTACAAAATGTTTTACCAGTTCTGAAAAGTTCTCATCATATGCAATGTTTCTATTGTAATAAATTAGAACTGCTTGCCAGAAGACATCTGAACATATATATTGGACATTACAGTAAAATATGTGTTCAAAAGGTAAAAAATGTGTTTACATAAAAAATAGCAACAGGTATTTCTCTTAGATTCAGCACATCACACAGTCAGTTAAAAGTGAATGTGATAAATTGGAATAACCAATATCTTCTGATAATTCACAGCAGTATTAATGTCATTGCCTGTTAGTACTGGGGGTTTTACACAATAGCTGAAAGGTATGTTTGGTGTACATCATGCTATATTTGAAGAAAACCAGAAGGTTTCTTTCCCCTTAATGAAGAAAAAAGCTAGAAGTCAGAAGACCAAAGAGGTACTCCATATTCCCACTGCCAAAGAATATGTGAGAACTGTTAACATGAATTACATGATTCCTAAGGGAAATCAAGAGTCATGAGGATTTGATATGTAGCAAGGAGCATGACATATTATTTTCCTGCTTATCACAAGACCAATTTTATAAATACACTGGTCTAATATATCACAGGAGTAGAGTTTACAGGACTTCTGACTACTCAGAGAGACAGTTAAAGTCAATAGAAGCTGCAGGGGTTCGGCTTCCTGAAAATCAGTCGATGGTAATGTAAACCTCTATCAAGCATAGATCGATAACAGTTTTTTTGAGCATACAACATAAATGAATTTTAGAAGAGGACAAATTTAAACATAGTCAGAACATGTAGAAACCTTTTTCTCCCCTTTAAAAGTAAGCACAAACACATTTTAAATGAAAATGCTTGTAGAAACCCAGTTTTTTCCTGGTATCCAGCAAAAGCTGCATACTTTTAACAAAAAGCAGGGATCAAGTTAAAAAGTAGAAGACAGTTTTTGGATAAGGATGTACTGAAAACTTATTCTCTTGTTAAAAGAAAGGGAAATCTCTTATGTCAATAGCTCCCAAGAGATGTCCAGGATTGACATGTCAGAGCACCCTCATAGCCTCTCTAGGAATACTCAGCTATAACCATTTTCCTTTTGGCTGCACCCATCTACCCCTACTCTTTAAAGTACTTGCTGAGTACCTGAAAATTTTGAAAACCCTCCTCCTGCAATACACTGGGCTCACCCAATCCAGGTTTAGTGTTCATCGGGATTTGTACCTTGCACCTGCCTGTTGTTGTCCTTGGCTTTCCCTCAAGCTACTGAGAGCTGCCTGTGCACAGCAGGAGAAAGCATAAACCCAAAGCATATGATGAAGAACTTCAACAGATGGGCTCTGGCAGATCTTTCTGCACTACTGCAAGATTTTACCCACAGATGACTGCTCTGTTTTTTGCTTTAACTTACAGCCCTATGGAAGATTTAGCAAAAAAGCAGCATGTATCCACAGCTGAGCCTGTGTTCATCTTAACTATTTTCTCTGACGACATGTGTTAAGGCATGGGCATGTATCTCCTTTATCAACATCTTCATTCCTAAATCTTCTTCAGAAAGAGAAGACATGCAGACAGGTCTTATGATATACCAACTGTCATAATAAGAATGGTCAGAGCTTGTCTGACTGAGGCCCAAGATTAAGCTCAGCTTCTGTATAATACCAGATGTATTTGCTACCTGGGGATTACAGGTATATGCTTCAGTGGCAAGGGGACAGATATCTGTGACCTAATAGTTGCTTTGCAAGTCTATTGTGCAGTTCATTGACTCAAAAAGTAAATGTGGCTACTGAGAGGGAGAGGAACAGTAATGGAGAGAGATATACACACGCACATAAAGAGGGAGAGGGAGGAGAAAGAGAAAGGGAGGGTATGGGAAGAAAAGGAGAGGGACATACTCCATGAGTAAATATATAACAATGTGATATTATATAATGGCTTCAATAACTTCCCTACTCAGGAGATTAGGAATGTCATGATTGTTTTCCTAACCTGAAAGTATTTTTCTGGGAAAAGGTGAAAAAGGCATTCTTTTTAAAGTTGTTGTGGGACTCTTAGGTGGCATTGTCTTCGGCTATATGTATATCCATGTATCTATGTAAACTGCAATTTACAAAACCATTCTGCTCCCCAGCCTACTGGCGGACGGAAGGAAGGAAAGAGATCAGTGGAGAGGAATGTTTAAATAGCTTCTTGTTTTTTACTCACAGGACAGATGGCGTGCAAGCGAATGAAAAATAAAACCCCAACTGACATTGTATAGCAGCTGTGCACAGTGTCAACTATAGGAAGAAACATGGTCCACTGGATAGACTGTTTTACTAGAAATGAGGGAGCTTGGGTTCTCAGCCTAGTTACCTACATTCAAAATAATTGTACTTCTGTAAAAGTCTCTGTTTCTCAGTTTCTTCACTACCAGAATAGAAATATTTAAATGCTTTATGAAGAAAAGGACAAAAGTAAATGAGATGACCTTAGTTTTTGTGGGAAAGCAAATTGAAAGCACAAAACATTTTACTTAACTAATGAATGGTCACATTATTAAGAAAATTGGGCTTTTTCACTGCTCTACAATTTTTTTTTCCAGTAATCAGTTTTAAAATGTAGTGATACGCTTAATAAGCTTAAGATTTTGCTCACAGCTCCAACAATATGAGGTTCATAAAGTTCAAGGTACTACCCTGGAAAAAGAAGGAGCCACGAATTACTCATTTCCTGAGGAGTTTTATATTTTTTTCCAGAAGGGCAAGTTTTTCCTCTTTTGGTCTGCAAATTTCTTCTGTAATGTGGTTGACTCTCTTCTTTTTCTAGTCTCTGTGCTGGTATTGTTCTGATCAGACTGTGTCATTACTTGCCAATCTTTTCTGCTTTAAAGATGTTTTTGTTTGCTTGTTTGCATGCTTTTCCTTCTTAGTCATTGTCCTTAGGCCCCCGGAAGAGTTCACATAATCACTGTGATCACAGCCTAGTCTGAGAAGGCACAGTTACCTCCCTACTTGAGTCCGAACACAAAATTGATGTGAATTATGTCGGTTTCCAAAGATTCAGGGCTCACTGCAGGAATCAACTTGATTTTGATTGGTTGCAATTTTTTCAAAACAGAGTGGGAAGACTCTTTCTCATACCTGCTATACTCTTTCCTATCAAGCCAGTATGAAAAAACCACGTTCAATTTTCAGAGTAGCAACCAAGATAACATTGTGCCTCTCTCTGAAGCTTTGAAGGCTATCAGCATAGAAAGGAAGCATGTGCAAGTTTAAAGCTGCAATGATTGTGTTCAGCTACTGCCTCTTTGATATGCCAGATCTTCTGTTTATCCACTGGATTTGTAAGGGTGGGGAGGAAATATGGCTGTGATATGATTTAAGATGGTAAGTAAAATAGTAAGAGAGTTCCCCCTCCATTCTCAGATTCTGCCTTTTCTTTGAAGGACTTCAGGACTAATTCTCTCCATGGGGATTTACACCTGAATGAAAGAACACCTGTGCTATTGCATTCTCATAGATAGTAATATATATCTAATTTACATAGAGTTTTCTGTTTATTAATCTAAGGACACAGTTAATTTATCCTGAATATAGCAGTTAAGTATGATGAGGTTCAAGGAATTTGTATGCTGCGAAAGATTTGTGCCATAAATTAAATTCTTATTAACTGGCTTGCCTAGTGTGCCTGTGACATAAAGGGCCATGATATCATAAAATGGCATTGATAATAAAATAGGACACAGATATCTTCTTAATATTATCCAGTGAAATACCTCCATCATACTTCATGTTATCAATATTTAAGATTCTCTAAGAATAGAAATTATATTGGCCCTATATGTAAATGTAAAATGCATGTGACATTAGACTAATTACGATAAAATAACTGAAGAAAACTTATTTATTATTGCAGTAGCGGTGGGAGTGATGAAGTGGTGCAAATGCAATGTTTATCATACTGTACACATTAAAAGTTATGACTGCACAGGAACATTTCTCAGTTAAATGGTATGTGTCAAAGAAAACTCTGCACCAAACAACAAAGAAAGGAATAAATCTTGTTCCATCATCTTTTTCTCTTTTTTTTTTCATTTTTTGAACTGGATCCCCAATGTAGCCCAGAGGATACTTTATTTATGTCCCTGCAGTTCAGGGCCTACAAACTAATTCATCATGTTTTTGCTGAGCCTCATCTGCTATGGATGAATGACCCCTCCTATAATTTTCTGAAGTCTGTTTGCCATTATGGAGATTAATGCAATAAATACACATATGTGTGCACATGTGTGTGTGAAAAAAATGCATTTATGGAATTTACTGTGCTGTGTCCCACACCCAATCCATACAGAATTTCTAATCTAGCACTCAGTAAACACAAATGTCTCTCCAGTAGCACACGGAAATAGTTCTATTAAGTTATATACATTTTTTACTTAAATGCTATAAAATAGATATTACCTTGCATTGTCTTTTGCATGCAGCAATTCAAATCAGATGTATAACTTCATGTTCCATATATATTCCCACCACTCATATATGGTGTGTTTAGAAAGCCTAGACTAAAGTAACAGACATGGACTATTTTGGGTCTCTGCTGATTTTCTTTACAAACCAATTCTGTGCAGTTTTGAGTTTGCATCTACAGGTGAAGGTGTTTTTTCAGTAAGTATGTGAAAAAGGATAAGGTTTCAGAAAAGGGTAAACAAAAAGACTGCAAACCAAATTCTGCAAAAAAAAATAATTTCACAAATAAATTAATAGTGAGGGATAGCTTAATCACTAACTTAACAGGTTTAGTCATATGACCTTTCCTGCAAGCACAGGAAAATTTTGTCTCGACCAAATAACCCCTCTGGCCTGAGTAGAATGAGTCCAGTTTCTATTTAACAAGGAATTTAATATTTCCAGGGTCAAGTTGTTTTATTTATTGGCTGGTGAGCTCTATGATCACACAAGCAATCTGATGGAGTAGATGTTCGCCAGTCTTCAAAGTCTTACCAGTTGTAGTTTAAAAAATCCAAAAGCAACAAACAAATGAGTACCAAAGAAGCTGCTCCTTAAAATGCTAGCTTCTGAAGTCTTTAACATTCCTGCTTGAAACAGAGTCATTAAGGTTTATCTCTGTAGATATTTCCAATTCTTCAGGTATGTTCCATACACAGTTTAAGTCATTTGATGAATAAAAAGCTGGAAAATGAACTTATGGAAAACAATGGCACAGCATATTAACTAAATTCATTTAAGGAAATTAAGTAAGAACCCCCCCAACAAATTCAGCTGCTTCTATCTGGTCTAGAAATTCAATTCTTTGCTCTCAGTTTTGGTCAGCAGCCTTCCTCACTGATGAAGCTATGAGATGATAATGTCATTCAATAACTCTCACACCCTTTCCTGCCATTTGTCCAGGGCAGGAAACTGAGGGTTTTCTTGTCGTGTGGACAGGGAGGAAATATCCAGCAACCAAATACTGACCCTTGCATGCAAACAGGTCCATATCCTCTTCCTGCCTGACAACTTCCTTCCTGCCTACTAGGAACAAATCTACTTTTCATTTTTCCGGAGTTCTTTATACAGGCCACTCAGAATGCCCTTGGGTAGGGACAAATATTTTATTAATGTAAACTTCATCTAGCAGCTGGATGCTTAGGGCAGCCAGGCCCAAATTCAGAGTAGATAATTGTGTGCTTCTTTTAACTATAGTGTTGCTGCAGCTGAGTCACTAAATGCTTTGTGCCAGGAACTCATACAAAGCATTTACTGGTATGTCTGACCTTAGCTTAATGAAGATATATTTGCAATTCTGACATTTTGTGAAGACTAAATTTAGGTAAGATAAATCCTACTGTGTCTTTCCTCAGCAACTTTCCACATTAATCAGAAAGTAAAAGCCTTTTTCTGGCTGTGAAGAATGGAGGTTTTATCTCCAGTCATGAGATTACTGATCAGATAACAAAACAACCAACCAGCCAACACTCAGCTGACAGTTGATAGCAGAGAACCAGTTTCATAGGGCTTTATTTTTTTCAGGGTTTACCAAAGTTATTGATTCTTTGAGTGAAAACTTGATTTCAAAATACAAAAGGAAAACCCAGACCATTTTCTGTCTCGTTCCCATTCTTCAATTATCCGGGAAACCTCTACACAGGTTTGCCATCCGGTGCTGTTGGAAAAACCTCAGAAGTCAGTAATTAAGTCCTTAAGAAATTCTGCCTCAATCCCATAACTACTTTTCACTCTAAAGATAATTTAGTTTACACTTAGCCTGTATTACTTTTTTAGCAGTTGTATCTATCCTATACACCTGAAACCCCGTTTTTCTTCTGCTTGTGTAAGCTACAAAATGAAAGTATTTTCAGGAGGAATTCAGACTGACGTTTGTTAAAGTCTTTTTCAAAAACTGATAGCAACAAACAAAAAATCTCCACCTTCTTACCCAAATATGTGTAAAAGTCAAATTATTAAGTAATGGAATTTTTGTAATTTTTATAGGGAGACTTTATATAAAGTGTAATCTATCAATAGCATATTGCTATTAAGAGATGGTATATCAAATTGATTAAAAGAGACTTAATTGTCAAAGGCCTTTTACCTTTCAGGCCTACAAAGGGAATACAACGGCAATGAAATTTAATAGGCTGCATTATTTTGGTAGAACAGAAGAACAATACAGTTGTTTGGCCTGTAATTCTGTCCATTCTTTCAGTTGTGCCTAACCTTCAATTCCTGTTAAAAGCGTTTTCAGCTGTTGACTTTCAGCATTGAGGTAGTTGAATTTCACCATTAAATGTCAGAGAATTCCCAGTAGAATGCATTGTGCATAGACATCTATTACTTCTCATCACTATCACTTTATCCCTTAAAAACAGTAATACCATGTTAATGCAGTTAATATTTATGTCGGGGCTGTGCCTGGAGGAATCAGTCAGATGAAGGCAACAGTAAAATAATATAGATAGTAAGTACATAGCTGTAACTCAAAGTGCAGCTCAAACAACATTCAGAAGTCTGTTGTTTTCATTATATCTCTATGCACTGTGTGATACTAAAATAAACCAGAATTAACATGCATTTTACTATTTATAAAGGAAAGAACTAAAATGGATAGAGCAATTACTTTTTCTGTCCAGCTTAAAAGTTTACTCACAGTTGTCAAAAGGCAGCATACTTTGGAATTCAATCATGCCCAGGAGAAAAATGTGTGATTTTTACAATTTCTGCTCAAGAAAAAAAGATCAAAGAGTAAGCCCCGTTTCCTAATTTAGACCTAAAACTTTACCTACAACTTCACTACATCTATGTGTTAAATAAGTATAATATAATGGGAAAAGATAGATGTCAGAAGCCTTCTTTTATGTAATCTAAATTATGTTGTAATTCTAACAGTGATATTATGATATTTGAAAACAAAATTGAAAATCATTAAATCTTATACAAAGATGGATCCAATTAACAAGTGAAAATATTAATAAAACAAATTGTTGACTTGAAATAAAGGATAAAAAAAAGAAAACTAAAATTCTCTTTGTGACTTTCCTAGATGATTAACAAGAAACTCTTTTTTTCTGACACTATTATTGTCATTGGCTTTGATATGCTTTTCATTGGCATGTGCTCCAAGTCAGGATAGTTCATTTACAGAGGTTTGATCCAGCAGCAGTTTACGATTTGATCCAGCAGCAGTTATCCCATAATTCTACCCTTATTTACACATTACCTATACATTGTGAAAAAAACTGATTTCTTAAGTCAGTTTTAAACAATTTTTTCTTTCTGGCCTTTTTCACAGCATGCTTGTCTCATGTATTAATAGAGAACATTGAGTTCAACATTTCACCTACTCCGGTTGCCCCATTAAGTTCAATATATCTATGGGCTGCCACATTATGTTGCATTAGACTGAAAATTTTCTTTTGTTTTAAAGGACTTTCAGGCTTCAACATCTCTCTCCATCTATCCACTGCAGATGCCTTGGACTGTTACAGCATTTCTGCCGCTCTTTCCCAAGGACTTGTTTTTCTTGATAGAAATTTAAGAAATTGTCCATGTGATATAGCCAGTCTGATTAGAAGCTGAAAATTAAGAAAGTCTAAAATTGTCTTATAGAAATTATTTCTTTACCTAACAGTAGAAGAAACTTAAACTGAATACAATTTTTCCCCTTTTCCTTATCTTTGTTTGACAGTCATCTTCAGTTGGATATCTTTCTTATAAAACACAGCTGTAAGAAATGCCAAGACTAATAAATATAGTCATAACTTCAGATCACTTAAAAAATTAATTACTTAGTGCTGAATATAGCTATTTTTAAAGCTCTACAACTTTATTTTGCTCCATATTATTCCAGTGTGCCAGTAATCAAGCACATCAGTGACTGAACTTCCCATTCTCCTCTTCTATTTTCTTGTTAAAAAATAAACGAAAAAAAATAAATTTAAAATCCAGGGTGTCAAATTGCATCAGCTCCGTGGTTTATACTTAGACTGAGACTATCAAGACAGACAGGTCTATCTGTATCAATGTAAAAAGAAGTCTCTCCTAAAGTGACTGAGATATCAAGCATGAGCAATTATGTGTAAGCTTGCCAATTATGTGTAAGCTGCCCTGTACATAAGTCAAGGAATAATTTCTTTTACTGGATGCATTAATCTAATCACTTTCAAAAAATATTCCCCTTTTTAAGGAAAAGGGTAGTGGAAGCAAAATTCTTATAATATTAAAATATGTACACTGTACATGAACATATAAAACTGAGTGGAGTTCTTGTGTGTAATATTTGAGTAACAATCAGTAATTTTTGTCCCCTAAAATTATAAAGCCTTTTTGTGTCTGTAATAAACTTCTCCTCTAAACCCACCAACATGCACTCGCAGTGAGAGAGAGACACTGAATGATTCACAGAGCATAGTTTTCCAACACTGTTCAAAAATAATAACAAAATGATACCTTAAGAAATAAAACAAGCAGTATTTTGTGAAATTCTCATTGGCACACAGATACATTTCAGTGATAAATACAAAGTTTTTAAAATTTAGCTAACTGAAACCTGATGAACATGAATTTCTGTTTTGATTTGGTTCCTAATGAACTTGAACTGAAAGAAATGGAGTTTCGAATTGCAGTGATAATAAAATTGATTTCTGCCACATGAGCAAAATTGTTTCTTTTCATGGGTGACATAATTAGACTCAACAACCAAAACCAAGGAGAATACATTTCAATACATTATGTGTACTGCTTAGGTCGTGAAGTCAATCATAAGCATTAACTGAAAGAAAACATTTCTTGGGAAAATCAAAGTACCACTGAAATGGCATAGTAGCAGAAGAAAGCTTGGAGTCTTTCCATACTAATTTCTGATCATGTGGAAAAATGTCAACAACTCAACAGCGCACTTGCCCAACTAGTACTTCTGGCCAATTTTCTGCTCTCAAAAATATTGAAATGTAACTGAAAAAAAAAAAAAGGAAATTCTGAAATTTATAGGATCTAATCTCTCATTCACTGCAGATTTTAAAGAGTTTGTAGAGAATATCAGAGATCACAAAAAATTCCATATGGTCATTACTAATAGAGTTATATGGTGGTGCAACACATCGTACTGCGAGAAATGAACAACAGATCTGTAGGTTATATCAGAAATTGTTCAAGGGTGAAGACCTGCCACTGGTAGCTGTGCAGAAAATGGTACTGGCACCATACTCTTTCTTTCTAGCTGTAGAAGCTGGAATTCAAATATGCACAGACTCTCTGTCTTTTTGTTTAACCATAATGTTAATTCAATTTCGACAGTTATCATCAGCTTTATGGTATGAATTCCAACTGGTTGGACTCTTATCAGAATTAGCTTTGCACAAAGTTCACTGTTGTTTACTTATACTTTCTGATGGCTTGGGTTCTCAAAAGATATAATTACCACCACTACTGGTGGTATGGACAACCTTTGTATGAACTATTATCAGATATGTAGGAGAGAAGTTTCAGAAGCCATGAAGGTGACATAATCAATCATTCATCTATGCTGTTCCTGCTAATTAGATGGTGTAAACAAAATGGAACCTGATCAGCATAGAGAAACTCTGCACTTCCATCTGTCACTTCATTCCTGCCTGTTGGGATACCTTATTCAAAAGAAACATAGACTCTGGAAGGAACCTTGTTCACTAAATACATTTATTTTTTAAAATGAAAATGTCTCCAACTGCCTAAGAAGCCTGATGCTAACAATTAATGACTGACTACTCTTCTCCCTGCTATCAAGTATGGATAGCCTGCACAGCCGTTATAGAAGTACACAAAGATAAATCCTGTGGTTGCAATAATGTAAATGAACATTGCTGTTTGTAATGTTTTTAGACAGGCTAGAGTGCAGTTGGCAATAAAACTACCTGTGTCTGCTCGCCCTTCACATCACCACCTTCCTGAAGGAGGTTTGAGAATCATTAGGGGCATTCTTCAGAAGAACCACGCTTTCAGGCATGAGATTTATTACCCAGTAGGAGTCGTCTATATGCAAAGAATTCTTTCAACTACCCTCCCTCCCAAGGACATCTGATGAAGTAATAACCATTTTAACCTGCTAAAAGCATTTCAAAGGAATGAAAGAGAAAAGATGTGTCAATGGGAAATGGCTGAAGTAATGTCCCTGTAGATTTTAGAAGGGTAATGTTTGACAGATGCCTGTCCCAAAAAGAGAAGCAATGTTTGTGTCATTTTTTGGATAACCTATGTCATCCAGGGATATTTGAATGAATCTGGTCTTTTGTATTCAAGACATGTTAATTCATCCTTACCATGCAGTGTGTTTAAGCAACTTACACCTGCAGTTTGTTTCTCTGTGAATATCTTTAAGGCATTAAAAGTAAAAAAAGAATTTTAGCTTAGTATGTCAGAGGTTTCCAGGAAAAGCTTGAAAAATCAATGGTGTAAAAGCACTAGGAATTTGATTTAAAAGGTCTACTATTTCTTTAGTGCCAATCATGGTTTAAGAATGGTACTCCTCAGTTTAGTGTTCCCAGTGAAATTTCAAGCTCACTCACTACCCACCTCCCTCTCCCCCTCTCTCTTGCCTTTACCTTTCTCCTCAAGAACTGGAAGCGCAAAAAGTACAGGTCATGGGTGGAGATAAGAACAATTGACTGGAATTAGTCATAAGAAAAAACGCAGCAGCAATATTACTGACAGAGGGTATGAGACAATAACACTTGCCCATCCTGGAAACCCCCAACAACAAACTACTGGACCACCTTGCTTTCCTCACTGCTCCCTCCAGCTGGGAACTGGTGTTACCCAACCACTCCTGCCACCTTGGAACTGGCACCACTCTCACACAGCAGCAGGAACCTCTTCTCCACAGAAGAGACTGTTCCTGCCACCCCTGGAAATGAGGTGAGGTGCTAAAGGGTAACTCCGGGTCCTGGCCATGATTTCTGCTGGCGACCGCAAAAATTAACCCTGTCCTGGACAGAACAGGACAGTGGCTCTCAGTAGAGGAAAGAAACCAGTATTATTTATTCATCTGTGAGGCCTACTCACTATTACATCAAGTCACTTTGAGCATGATAGGAGACATCATTTGCTAACTATGTTAAATCTAGGCATCTAAAATAACTACTGCTGGAAACTGAGTTTCTAAGAGGGCCTGGAATGGTCACTGGGACCACAGAAGTTCAAGCTTTAGAAATCAACTGCACAGATCATTTCTTCTGAGTCTTCTGAGAATGTATTGATGCATAGTTTTTCAAAGGACACTGAGAACTGAGTTCTTTGAAACTGATTTTTGTGTGATCACTGTTTATTCTTTCTCAATTAAAGTCATTACTTCTTGACATACATGGGGACAAATCCATGATAACTGACTCAAAAAGCGAAATAAATGCCTAAGTAAAAATTTGATATTCAGCATTTCCGTTTCAAGAATAAATAAAGAAATAATCTCTTTTATGTAAAAAACTGCATACAAATTCATGACCAATAAAATTTTTACATGTTAAAAGATAGCAGAATACTATTTCTAATTTTTCTTATGTTTAAATATAGCTTTTTTTTTTCAAGTAAACATTACATAACAACCTTTTGTAGATACACTACAGAACATGTCATAGCTGGACTAACATGATGGAGTGTTATGAGCTATTAAATTAATGAGTCATACTGAGGAAGAAGTGCATCAAAGGCTAACACACTTTCTGATATGCAAGCATGCATTCTTCTGTTATTTTAGGAGTTCTGGCTTATGGAAGGACAAAAATCTGCACTAACAATCTTTATTTGTAATATACCTGTCTCTGGGCAAGGGACAACTAAAAACTACATCGCTAGGATTTCTGGTTCAAGCTCAAAGTCGATATAAATGATAAAAAATTCAATTACCAGGGAGTTTTTCTAAATGGTTGAATGACAAAAGAAGTTAATCTAGCTTTCATGATTAAATGAGAAGAGGGATGATGTTGTGAAAGGAGAAGAAAGTAGCAGGCACAGGTAAAGCTGTGAACACTAACTTATGTGTCTTGATCTTTATTTTATTACACACATAATAAGCTTCTGGATTCTTGACATCCAAACTATGCTAGTTATCATTCAGTCCTATTGATTTATCGATGAGCTAATTACAGCAACTTTAATTTTCTCTGTACACGGCCAGAAATGCATTACTTTCTTTGTAATATCCAAAACCCCTGCCTGGTCCTCTTCTTTTTTTTCATTGAACCAGTAACAGTCTCAATTCTTAGTGACGAGTTTGTTTTCAGTATGGTTCTGAGGTATTTTGAGCCAAGTAAGTGCAGGTTTGGGATCATGCATAGTAGTATGATCACATCCAATGACAGGATCATCAATGACAGGATAAATTGATGTTGGATAAAGGAAGAACTATAAAGACCCTACAGAACTGAACGTTTCTAGAAATTGTGATCTGCTGCATACATAGCGCATTTTAAACATGTTCAACTCTGCATTTCTAATTCCTATATTTTCCTAGTGCTAATATATGCTATGGCAGACTTGTATAATGAAAAGATCAAAAAAAAAGATACAAATGCTGAAAAGTCTATAAGCTATTTAATCACAGCTCAGTTGTTCATCTGTAAGGCTTCACTGTTGAGCAGGGTGATGAAGGAAGTATTCATGTGTTAAGACATATTATTGGGAATCTGTAGATCTGGCTTCTCTTCTGATTTCTTCAGAAGATTTTATACTCAATCTTCAGCATATCATTTTGGGGTTGAATCAAAGCCAAACATGATGACAATCTTTATTTCTTGGTGTTAGAAGTTTTGTTGTACTGGAGATGGGTAATTGTGATGAAATTGTACCAAGGATCTGTTTTACATTTGTTGTGATGTGCTTTCATAACCCCAGATGTCAGAAAGTGTATGTGATTTATTTGTTACTTCTGTTTTGTTTCCCATTTTATCATCAGCTAAAGGACATAATACATTTTAAGAAAGGCTTTGAAGGAATTCAGTAAAAACATATGAAGAACATACTAATACCAGTTCACAAAAAAATTCTGATAACTGAACCATTTTTTAGACACACAAGAATATTTATCATTCCAATATATTAATTTTATGCAAGAAGTTTGACAAAAAAACCCTAACCTGATATTTTCTTTAATTTTCAGTTTTTTGTAGATATATCTTGGTGTGATATACTGCATAAATACTTAACATCAAATAAATACCTGACACTTATTAACTCTATGTTGGCTTTCACCCTCTACCTTTCCACATGCATAGGAAATAATATGATGATCATTCAGAGAGTAGCAAGAGTGGATAATGTCCATGATCTTTCCAGTCTTTCTATTTTGACACTTTTTCAGCTTAAGAAAATAAAGTAGCTTCAAGAGTCTTAAACATGTTTCTCCAAAATCCTTTTGAATTCTCTAGAACAGGAAATGCAGAATCCTCTACTTCTATGTTGCTCCTAAAAGAATTGATGGATTAAATTTTACAAATAGAAACATTACCATTGACACACCCATAAAGTCTTATACACGGTTGCATTTGTAAAAAAAAAAAAAAAAAAAAAAAGAAAAAAAAAAAAAGAAAACTATAGAAAGGATGAATTTATAACCTTTAAAATAAATTTTAAAAATCAAAGCAAATAATGGAACATTTGTTTCAATTAAGATGAAATACATTGATTTAGTATATCAAAGTCAAATTCTCTCCTGAAAAATTACTTTAAAGCAAAAATGCATTCTGTGGTAAGAAAAATGGCTGAAGATGCTATTCATGTACATGTAAGGTATGGCATTTTCAAAATAACTTTACAGCAGTTAGCAAAATATTTACTCTAGCAAAGACAATCAACAGTAGGCCAGGATTAAATGATTCAAGAGTTCCATTCTATTATCTGTCTCCATTTTACTTTTAAATATATTTTTGAGAATCTATTTTTCCATCCAGATAAAGCAGACAGAGGTAATTACAATTTTCCTATGTTCTGTGAGAAATCAACAACTGAAAAATACTCTCATAAATATATGAAATTAATATTGTGAAAGGTATGCATGGATACTTTTGACTTGCTGCATAAAACTGTCTTGCACATGGGTTTTTCTTGCATATAACCACAGTGTAAAAGATGACATTATGAGAAACCTTCTGACAAATTGATTAATAATCTTGAGCTGCTGAAGTTCAGCTGAGTGAGCAATTAAACATTCCAAACAGCAATGAACCTTCAGAGATAATTTATGATAATTTTATGCACAAGAGCTCAGTGGCTTTTTAATTTGATAGAATGTTAGTAGCATAGATTTCTAACAAGGGAGTTTCAGTGCTCCATACATCACTGAGATTACTTAAACATTTCAAATGTGGTTGATGAATGAAGTTTCCTGAGATGTGGGAAGATACAGAAAGTGTCAGAAGGTTGAGATTATTCATCATATCAATTATTGAAAGTGGATGCATTGACATCATACTCCCAGCTCATATTTTATGGCCATTATAAAGACAGAACAGAAATAACAGACTTGGTAAATTGCAGAACTGCCAGGATATCCAGCTTCTTCCCTCTTTTATTCTAGCATTTTGCTGTCACCACACAATATTAGCACTTCCAGGTGTTTCTTCCAAAGTCGTTCATAATACATAGCAGGAAAACAAGAGCCTTTGAATACAATCAGCTAAGACCTGGAACATGGCACATTCTTGGGGTTTTTCTGTGCAGGACCAGGAATAGGCTTCAATGATCCTTTCCCACATCCTTCCAACTCAGGACGTTCTACAAAAAGCATCCCACACAGATCAAGAGTGAAAAAGGAGGTTAGATAGCCTGAGCAACTACAATTAGTTTGCCAGAAATACAAATACTGTGTCATCTTCTGCTAAGGGAGAACAGGCTGCCCTTAATTCTACCACTGTTTTTTTGTCTTTTTGTTGCTTTAAAAAAAGCTACATTCAAACAGTCAAATGTTTTTAATTCCTATAATATTTCCCAGTCATTCTTTTATTTCTTGTTTTGGCAAGTAAAATATAATGTTTTAATCTTGTGTTTCTGACATACTTATGACAGTTGGAAACACAGTAATCTAAACTAAAGTAAATAATGTAAAGGGGCTCTTTTTATTGTATGAACAAAGATAAAGTCTCTGCTTTGAACAGAACACTGAAGCACTCAGATACCACATGTTTGAGAGAACAGACAGTTGGTGAGTTATTTGTTTGTAACACTACTATAATGATCCTGACAATAAATCATCATTTCACATATCCAAACAGTTATTCTTTCATTCATGCAAAGGAAAGAATGCTGGAAAATAAAAGCTAAAAGAGGCAGAAAAGCATTTCTAGAAGGGCAGAAGCCTGTTACTTAAACTCTTTCATATGAAAGGTCATTTGTATAAAGCACTATTAGTCAACACACCCCTTAAAGCTCAGCATCTCTGCAGACAGTTTGAAGAGTGATAGGTGGGAGAGTGGGAGTGTTTGGACAGACCTTGTAGTTCAAATCCTACCTCAGACTTGAGCTATTAGTCTTAGGCTAATGAAAAGAATTGTCTGACCCTTTGTTTGAAGATATCTTCAACATTATTCTTTCAAGGGCTGATTCCACTGCAGCTCAAAATGCAGTATTGAAACCTATCAACATAATTGAAAATCTCCCAGCCTTGATGAAGGCAGTCAACATTAGCAGAAGAATCACAGAAACTGGTAAAGAAATTAAGTTCCAAAGATGTGATGATAACTTTCTGAAACTCTCACTAGACATTACTTAACAAATGCAGCAAAGCTGACAAGCAGCTTATATGTCCACCTAAAGATAAGTAGGACTGAATTTGTGGCATTGAGGTTATCATCCTTGGGAAGTTTCTTTCAGCTGTGTCAAGAGTTAGTTCCACTCACATCTAGATAAAGAGAATCCTTTTCCCAAAAGGATATCAAAATAAGTCCAAATATTAATCACAGAGGAAAACCTCTCAAGAGGAAAATAAATATCTCCAAACTGTGTTAAGCAAAAACAAATTGCTATAAGACCACAAAACTTAGAAAATTTGACCCAATGAAAAGGTTAAAAAGTGTATTTTTTTTCATACGCAGTATAGATTGAAACAGTTCTCAAAACCAAAAAAGTTGCTATATCTAGAATGATATTTTAACCTCTAGTGCACTGTGACAAAAAAATGAAATCCTAAAAAGAAAACAAAAATATTTTAGCTATCATGTGAGCTGACTCTTAGGACATGGTATCTGCAAGCAAGCTGTTTACATTCCATCTGAATCTTTTGTCAAAAAGTTACTCACACAACTTTCATAAATTGCAAGACTACAGAATCACAGAATATTCTGAGTTGGAAGGCATCCAAAAGTGCCTTCAAAGTCCAGCTCCTAACCTGAACAGGACAGTCACAAGAGTCACACGATGTACCTGAGAGCACTGTACAAGGGCTTATTGAACTCTATCAGGCTGGTGCTCTGATCACTTCCCTGGAGAGCCAGCTAATATCTTTGACCCTTGTAAAGAATTGGGTATTGATCTAGGTAAATTTCCACGACCTCTGTCTCAATTTAATGGTATGCACTGTTAATCATGCTGGTGGCTTGAACAATCTTGTAACCTTAGTTCTCTTGGACTATTAAGATGGCAGTTACCTGACTCCCTGGGAGCTTCCTCAGGAAGTGGACAGACTGGTAAGTACAAAGAACACATAAGCTGACCTACATATCTTCCCTTCTAGGAATCTGTAGCTCTCCTACCTTTATTCTGAAATAGACTGTGATTATTATTTTTTTATTACTTAAAAGGGTCAAATTTAGTAAGAAGACTGGGCACTGATGTAAAATACCCCATCTGCAAAGTTATAGTTCTACCACAGGTGTCATTTGTCTCCGCTTTGATCCCACGCTCATAAATCTCCATGACAATGCCTTCTGGAATACAAAACAGCTTAAACTGCAGTCACTCCAGAATCTGCAGAGGACTTGGACATCTCATTTTAATGCACTCAAATAACAGAAAAGAGAAGGTTCACCTGACACAGGGACACTTCCTAAGACAACATTTTCGGTGAAGTTCCACCTGTTGGTTTTTTTTTTGCTTATTTTTCAGCTAACATGTATGGAGGAAGATGACTTTAAATATTCTATTTTCAAAACTAATTAAAATACAGTTATTAAGAAAATGATAGGAAGAGTGAAATTCTCATCTGAAAATGTGTGCTGACATTAGGAGAATCAATAAAATTAGAAGAAATTAGGAGAATAAATAAAATCTCTGGAGAAATGTTAGACCTGCTTTCAGAGTGTCAATGCAGCCCTACTCATAGAGACGCTTTAGATGCTTTCATAATGTGCCAATAAATGCTCAAAAGTAGAACTATTTGTTTTTATTCTTCAAGAGAGATATGCAAAACAATTCTGAACAATTCTTACTAATATAAGGTAATGAAAATTAAATGTTAATAACATTGTGAATTCTACTATAGACATGAAAAGCAGTGCATACCTAAAACTTGTACCTATAGTACTCTTTTAACAGTAATATTATTGCATGTAGCTTTTGGCAACGGCATTTGTTATTTTTCAAGCAAAGCTGGCAACAACTCAAAGGCATGGAAACATTGGGCAAACTCCAGCAGCCCCTTTCTTAGGCAAGATGTCTATTTAAATGAAAGATTTAACCTACCTTTTAATAGGATAAAAATGAATTACAAATAGAGTATCTTAAGCTCACTGCAAAATAGGATGTCTTCTTGCTTGCACTATTTAATGTTTTGATTTCCCATTCATTGTTGAGGCCGTAACGAGCATCAGTTATTACATGGTGGCTCAGTTCCAACATAAATCATGTAACCTCCTCCTCTTTATTGATTTATATTAGCATTTATAGATGGCACTCATTGTCTTTATAGCGCCTGAGATCTCACATTAATTAAGTTCAAATTAAAATAAACAATGAAATGCTGAAATATCCTGCAAGGTTTCTTGCCTAATGCCTACATTCAGTTTAGACCTCATATCACTGTCATTCTAGAAATTCTAACTAGACAAACCAAATTAAACCAAACAAATAAACACAGCAAAAAAAGAAGTGCAGGGAAGGCATGCATTCAGTCTTGAAACTACTATTGAATGGGTTTATCAAATTATAGAGTCAATACTGTATCAGATATCAATGTATTTGTGCAGTAGTATTATATGTAACCCTATATATCTCAGTGGTATCTTTTTAATGAAAATATTTTAATCATTTTTGGAGAACATTGCATTGTATTTTCCCATCTCCAAGAACTCCAATGTTCTTCAATGTACATAGATTGCTCTTTTTTTTTTCCCCTCTGAAAAGACAAATATATATCTTACTAATGGTATATTCATATCTTCATCACATATATTATATTTATATCTTACTTATAGCAATTCTCAACCAATTTTGTTGATTTAATCCCATAACCATATTTAAGGGTAAATGTTAAGCATTCTGAACAGTAGCAGAAGACTGCTACGAGAACTTTTTTCCAAGCCAAAATGGTAATCTTCAATTTTTCATGAAAGCTCACAATATATAAATGTCATAAATACTATTAAAATGCTAGAATATAACAGAAGTATTATAATTATCATAAAAATGGTCCTCAAGAGCATTTTTCTAACTATTATAGAAAATTCAGTATTTAATTCAAATTGGAAACTCTCACATCACTTAAGACTTTCAATGAACAATTTCTATTAATTTAAACTGAAAACCTCCCCTGGATGTATTCTGACAATTTTAAGAAATGCTGGAAGCAGCCACTCACTGTGCACCTAAGCCTTAAAACACTTGCCTAAAAAAAAAATATTTGACTCTCTGTCCATAAATCTAGCCCTTGTGCTAAATGTGGGCAGAGATTTCTTCCAAGAGACATGCTGAAGCCATCGTTGGAAATAGTAGGTGGGAGAGAGCTCCCAGATAAGCCACAGTGCTGCTATGGCTTGTCCAGCTCTTTGCAACCCCACTGTTTTCATGGGTCTCATATCTTTTGCTTTTCCTATAGCCTAACCCTAAGTGTGGGTGGACACTTCTGTAGTGGGACATGCAGAAGCCCCTTGTGAAAAAGATGCAATTGGGAGAATTCTCACAGAAGCCCCCACTTTCCTTCCTCAGTGTTTTCACCTTCCCTATGGGTCTCACATGTCTCTCAGGGAATGATAAAGGCAGTTAGGGAAAAGAGAATTTGTAAGCAAATTATGACAATATGCCAGGCAGAAGCTGTGGCCCCACCAACAAAGGGGCTTAGTCCTGTCAGGAAGTCAGGAAGTCATCCCATGAGTCAGGGTCAATGTCCACATCAACAAGGCACAGTCACAGGCACTGGCATGGCTGCAGAGTAGCTCAAAGCAGGCCTGGATTGAGCCAAATGGGATAGATTGAGACAAGTGTGAGAGCCTCTACTTAATGCAGTGGCCAGTCAGGGAGGTGGAAACCCCTCCTGAAGCTTCTTCCAGCTCTTCCTCAAAGAGCTGCAAGGTCAGTGGAGGCTTCACGAACAGATCTCACCTGTCAGAGATATCCTCCCAAGAGGTAAGAGGATAGTTCTCCTAACTGATCCTAAGTCTTGAAGGAAAATTCTCCCACAGGAGGTACTGAAGCCCTGGGAAAAATTCTGAGTTGGAAAGGTGTCTTGTAGCAGCCTTTTCTAAGGTCACCAGCTTTCTCCCTCTCCCTAAACTAAACCTAATCCTAACCCTAACCTGGTATCAGAAGTTCTAGTAAAATTTTCATTAAGAATTCTTGCTAGTTCTTGAAAAGCAACTATTCTTTACCAAAAAAACCACCAACTAAATAAAAGACTCAAGCTTTCCTTACCTACTTTAACTTATTATTGTTTTAAATGAAACATAATCTACGTATATGTTTTCTGTGTGTCATGCATGGTATTTCCTGGTAGGTTATGGTGCACTTCCATCATTGTTCTTCCCTCAAAGTGATCTGTAGAGTGTTCTTTATGAGATCTCAATTTTCAGAATAACACAAATTTCCTGCTGTGATGCAGCAGTTTCTTGTAAAGACCACAATATTGATCTGAATATTTTAACCGTTTCTGCACAATTATGAGGTAGTTAGGGTAAAAAAGTCGTACAAATAATTTCTAAATTGGATTTTGAAACCTCTGTTTAAATTTATTTTATGTTTACATGCTTGTTTTTATCATGATGCTTCTTTAATTAGTTATTCCAATTATCTTACTTACCGTTGTAAATAATTTCCAACCAGTAAGTTATCCTGACTTTACTCCAGGAAGAGAGAACATATTAAATCTGATTGAAAGCAATGGAAGTTAAACCAAAAATCCAGGATTAGGACCAATTAGAAATTCTGATTTTACTTTGACACATTTTTGCAATGCTGCAAAATCATTCTCTTGGACATTTTCTTACTCCATGTGAATGAATTGAATTGTGATGTCTAATTGCTGTTGGTTTACTAAGTGACAAGGCATTGTTTCAGTGACAAATATTCTAATAGATTAAAACTGTTAGCACATTATACTTCTCTGAATTTTATTTTTAGTTTCAGCAAACATTAATGCCAATGAAGCTAGATTGCCTCAGTATCTGCAGAAATGAAAACAAAGGAACTGTGAAGATTTCTGAATCCAGCTCATTTTAAATCTAGCATGATGAAAGAACAGACAGCTTTTTGTACTACTGATCAACTCTAAATATTGTGATTTTTTTTTTATTCTCAAAAAAAAGTGACACATGGTTACAGATTTACAGCCTGAAGAAACATAGCTTCTATTTTGAAATCCTGGTTAAACACTTTACACACCTGAGTAGTCACTCAGACTGATAATTGAACAGACTTCACTTTGAACTCAGGACTACCCTTCTGAGTAATGCTGTGCACAAACAAGCACTTTCAAGACTGAACCTTGCATTTGTGGTTCTGGAAGTGTTCAATATCTATTTTTAGCTTTTTCTAAAGGAAAAACTAGTAAAGATTATTAATTTTCAATCAAAAGATTAAGAAGATTTATTTGCTTTCTGTTTGAACAAATTGATGTATTTTATCATACAACCATTCTGGACTTCTGAAAAGCCTTTGACACAGTCCCCCACAGCACCCTTCTTGCTAAACTGGAGAGACATGGTTTCATTGAGTGGACTGTTAGATGGATAAGGAATTGGTTGGATGGTCATATCCAGGAGGTAGTGGTCAATGGCTCAGTGTATTGATAATCCATCAGTGACAAGTGGTTAGGGACCACTGTTATTTCATTTCTTCATTAATGACACAGACAAAGCCATCAAGGGCAATCTCAGCATGTTTGCAGATGAAACCAAGCTGAATAGTGTGGTTGACGCACCTGAAAGGTGGGATCCATCCAGAGGGGCCTGGACAAACTTGACGAGTGGGCCATGAGAATCTCCTGAGGTTTAACAAGACCAAGTACTGGTAGTGAGCCTGGACTGGGGCCAAGTATCAGCACAGGCTGGGCATGAACAGACCCAGAGCAGCCCTGCCCAGAAGGACTTGGGGGTGCTGCTGGCTGAGAGGCTGGACATGAGCCAGCCATGGGCACTCCCAGCCCAGAGAGCCACACGTGTCCTGGGCTGCATCCAGAGCAGTGTGGGCAGCAGGGCCAGGGAGGGGATTCTGCCCCTCTGCTCTGCTCTGCTGAGACCCCACTGCAGTGCTGCACCAGCTCTGGGGTGCCAGCACAGGAGGGACATGGAGCTGCTGGAGTGACTCCAGAGGAGGGCTTTGAACATGATCAAAGGGATGGAGAACCTCTCCTACAAGGAAAGGCTAGACAATGAGGTGTATTCAGCCCGAGGAAGAGAAAGCTTTGGAGTAAGCCTTCCAGTAGCTGAAGGGACCCTGCAGGAAAAATGGAGAGGGACTTTTTATAAGGGCATGTAGTGATAGGACAAGGGTGAATGACTCCAAACTGAAAGAGAGTAGTTCAGATTAGATATTAGGAAGAAATTCTTTACTGTAAGTGCGGTGAATCACTGGAACAGGTTGCCCAGAGAAGATGTGGATGCCCCATCCCTGGAAGTGCTCCTGGCAAGGCTAGAAGGAGTTCTGAATTTCATGAAAGGTATCCCTGTCCACAGCAGGAGAGCTGGTGTTCCCTTTAAACCCAGGCCATTCTATGCTTCTATAATAACATACATATAATTAACTTTTAAATGTATTTTTATACAGAATTCAAAAAGAAATACAGAAAGATATATAATATACAGACTATAAAAAATCTGAAATCACTAAGATTATTAAGCAGAGTATGAAAGAGACCCTCAAAGCATTGTTTTGAAAGTTCAGGTGAATACATGAAAGAAACCATATTATTTTGTATGACATATTCCGAATGTGAGGGAAAACAAAAAAAACATGGATATTGGTGACAAAACTTCTCTTAAACTCACTTGTTTTATGATCATGTCCTAAATAGCAAAATCTTAATTAAAAAGTGAGAATTCTTTGTTTTATTTCGATGTCTGACAGAGCAATCAGGAAAAAAAATGGCAACAAGAAAAAAAAATAGAGCTATTTCTCTGTTAGTAAACAAGAGTGATTTCACAATGGACCTAATAGAGGGTGAAGATGGAAATTGTATAATGGACTTACAGAAAGGGAAAAGAAACTGTTAAGGAGACATTAACGGCATTTTCCTTCAGTCTCTGTTGTAAGAATCTGAGAGATGGGCTGATGTCCACAGTTCACAAAGTTCAAAAATATTTATCTACTGCATATGTATCCAGACCTCAATTTCAGAGAAAATGGTGATACCAGTGGTATGGTTTTCTATGCACACGTAGAAAACCGTATCTGTTTGGAATACACGAATATTTTACACAGTGTGTTTCTACTGCCTGCGTTCAGTTGACATCTTGGTGGAGGTGCACGAGCTGGGAGTCAGGCCCCCAAAAGGTACCTGTTTGAAGACACATGTACAGTCATTACCTTGGCAACTGATGCACATGAAAGTTTTTAGAAGAGTTTTTTTCTCACACATTCTTTTTTTTTTCTCTCAGTGTTGGTTTGTATCTCTATGTGTCTTCAGGCTACAAACTTTATCTATCAAACTACAGCTGCAAAGTTTCAACTGTGACTTTTCTTATTATTTTCTGCTTTCTGACAGCTTATGATTCACCATTTGCTGTTGAATGGAAAGACTGCTAACTATCTGGCAGAGCATGCTGCTCCACCAGAAATATACAAACCTCTGCTTTACAGGTCATTTACATAAACTTTTGAAGAAGGAAAAAGAATTTTTTTTAATAGTGAAGATATGTCTATACACAACTGCTCATGGATAACTGCTTAAATCAGAAGCCCCAGACTGAATTTTCCCAAGCATTTTGATTTAACATGTATGTACACACATGCTTAAAATACAAAGCCATACTAAAAATTACTTCTTAATTAGAATCAATGTACTTTACATTTATTAAGTATTAGCAACCCTCTTTCACAGGCACAGAGATTGACCCCAAACATGTAATATAAATCATGCTACTTACAATCTCCTGATTTTGCAATCATTCTCATTTGGAATCAATTTTGCGTCTTATAAATTGCTATCTCATTACAGCAAAAATTTATTATTCATCTGCAAATATCATATAAACAGTCTGTTTATGTAGCAGATTGTGTACCTTATGATGTATTAATACTACTATAATCAGAAATTATTAGATAGAAGAAATTTTGCTTCATGAAAAGTCCAATAAAGTACAAGTTTGGAAGGTCACTTTTTTCATTTAATCTCTTCATAGTCTTCTTCCAAATTAATTCATCTTAGATTGTTGGATATGATTATGCTCTTTATCCCACTTTACAAAAGTCTAGATATCTCCTTTCCACAGGTATAGTAATTGGTCTAGGAGCAAATCAAAAGGCTATTGCATTTTTTAGGTGGTCTTACCATTGTCCTCAGGGAATGAAGAATCACTTTCCACAATACCTATTTCTTCTCCTCCTAGCAGAAATAATGCCTTGAGATATTAGTGGACTTTCCAGTTTTGGAAGAGTCTTGCATTCATATTTCAGAACTGCAGTCAGTAGCTTTTTTGTGCGCCTTCTCCTCCTGGTTGTCTCTTCTGGTAGCTGATGGTGCTAGAGTATGTCATCCTGTGTGGGACATTAAAACATCTGCCATCACCTCTGATATAAGGCCACTGAGGGTGCCATGCAGGACCTGCGGTATTAGTGCAAAGTTCCTTCATTTTGGTTAGGCTTCACATTGCTTTTCTCCTTCTGCACTTCATACTATTTCATTGCACTAACCCCGATACAATTTTCTTCTGTCAGTGCAAGTGGAAATACAGAAAAAGGAATACTGTCTTCCTTGTGAATGAGCATTATTTGTAATGAAAGCTACCAGAAATGCAAAACTGTTTTCAAAGTACTTGAGCTTGAAAAAACAAGTATTTGAAAGGGTTGTTCTGCAACTATTCAATTTGTTTTGAATTCTTAGTTCTCTCCCTGTCTCCCTCTGTATCAATTTTTTTTTTAAGTATTCATCACAAAATTGTAAACCTGGCCTTGACAGTGTTCCTGCTCTGTTTTATCTTCCAGCACAATAACTGTGCTACTGTACAGTAAGGCTAAATGTGACAGATAGGTAATAATTTGTCAGTGTTTCAAGCAGAATTCAGGGACAATTGTGATTTGGGCTTCCAACTTTAAAATGTGATGTATAATTGACATTTTGATACTTCGAGGCCATGGTGTATTCTCACACTTCCATGAAAAAAAACCCAACTTGCTGACACAATCAGGAAACAGATGGTGACAAAGATCTTGCATTTAATATGCCAATCATTATGCTTTACTTGCATATTATCATCTCATTCATGAGGCCACTATATGAAGGAATTTTGCTATGCCTCTGCAAATCAATCAAGAAGTCTTTTAGTATTTTTTAAATATAATTTAGGTCTTTCTTATACTATGTTTCATTATATTTGGGGTGAAGTGTTTATGCAAATTTATTACACATGAAAAAATGCTTTGACAATACTGAGGCTAGAATAGATGTCAGCAATGAAACATTCACTATAGATAGTTTCAACAGAGAGACCAAGAAATGACTTGGCAACTGAAGTATCTGCATTTTCCATACTTTGCTGTGGTCCTTAATCCAAAGGCAGTGACACAATAAGACAGTATGAAGGATGATGTCGAGTAGGAGGATGGATTTGGTAACGTGGCCTCATATCTACTAAGACCTGGACTTCAGTCAAAATTTCTGCTCAAGAAAACCACAGATGGCAGATTACCAATATATTTCAGTTAGAGTTAGCACTGGATTTGAAATCACTGAGTATTTGAGCCAAGCAAACCTCTTCAGCTCTGAAAATAGGCACTTTCCTTGTGAGTGTCTGACACAGGATCCCATCACACAGGAGTGAGTTCATCCACTCACAAACTGAGCAAGGACCCTTCTTGGACAGCCTGAGGTCTTCTGAAGACGTTTTCGCCCAATATTGAAAAAGGAGAGCAAAGGCTGGTTCTCTTACCTTATTTGTATTCTGCAATGTCCAGAGAAAGCTTCTTCCTTCATAAGTGTCAAACGTTCATGTTTAGATGGAGTAGGGATAAAGTCGTCACCACCTTTTTTCTGTCTCACTCCTACTGTCTATCTGTAGGTTCCCCAGCTTCTAAAATGTATGTCTTTCCGTTTAAAGAAGTAAAATATATTTCTGGTTCTTTGCAAAAGGATCAATGCTAGCAAGAGGACACAGCATTTAGCCTATGTACAAGTGCCTTGTTACTTGGGAGAGAACAGGCATCTGACCTGGTTATAGTTAGGTAGTTATTTCAAAACATATATTTCTCCTGAAAGTGTTCTGTCCGTGGAAGCGTTTAGAAAAACATGTGGATTTGGCACTTAGGAACATGGTTTAGTGGTGACCACAGTAGTACTGGGTTAATCATGATCCCTGATCTTACAGGTCTTTTCCAACCTTATTGATTTTATCAGTCTCTGAAGTGAATGGAAATATATCCCGACTTTCAGCTTGTATACGATGAATGGAAAAGAGGGAGAATGGTTTTGTGATGAAAATTAGAAAACAAGATATTTCTGGAGGAGGAAAAGTAATTTTATGCTCTTTTTCACCACAATCCTAAACTATTCCAGGCACAGTACACTTCAACAGCTATTTCCATGAGACAATTCTCACAGAGGCAAGGGATTTTAGGTGTGTGAAAAGTGATCCTGTGTTTCTTTCAAATGTGTCATAACACAGAGTTTATGGTAGCCTTTTAGGACATACATAGCCTTTCCCTTTCTAATTTCCCTTTACTAAACTTCAGCCATTTCAGACTACTTGTAATGTACTCTATTGAAGCAGATCTTCACTGACTCATAACTGGGACTTCTGTAACCCCTATTTTGTTCCATTCCTCTCATGGCATTCTTCATTTAGCTTGTCTAAGCAGGCTTGAGGTTTACAAAACCAGAAATCCTCAAAGTTGCAATTTTGTGTTCCTTTTAAATTGGTTAAGAAAAACCATTACCCCATCAAACCCAATACAGCATCGCGTAACTGTTGAGCTTTTCTTAAACAAAGCATCGGATTTATTTTTTGTTTTATTACTTATCAAAGACAGTGGCTTACACACCTTGCATTATCTAGACAGCAGTCTGTTGGCCTGTCAAAAGTCAAGGTTACATCAGCTCTTGACTTTATCCAGGCTCTATGATGTACAATGTCACTGTAGCAGAGCACTTCCTCTTTGTTCCGAGAGAACTTGATTCATAATGAACCCATCTAGAGTGTACTCAGATTGTGATAAAGAGCTTTACACAGAGGGTCCTATTTTAGAGAAACAGGTGCTGGCTTTGATTAGAGAAAAATTACATCATTCAAGGGAAAGGAGAAAAAAAGCAAGGGGAAAGGAAAGCAAAAATTGAAAAAAGTAGCTACCAGACACAAATACATTTGCACATATAAAGCTGTTCTAATGAAAGCCAAATTGATTTGACATTCAGTGGCAGTTTGAAGCCAAAAAAAGCAAAGCAGCCTACAAAAGGCCCAGCTCATTGTTTATGGAGTGTCATACTTCATCATCTGTGAGACCAATAACAGTGATGGGAAGACCTTTAAAGCAGGGAGTTTGCACAGAATGGCTGTGTGGATACCACTGATGTCAGATGCACTAGAATGATTGTGAGCTATTTCCTGAATTGAAATCATGTTTTTCAGATAAAGTAGATGCTCTCTGCAGATTATATTTTTGAGAATAGTATTTAGAATATTGTTAGGATTCTGGGTTGATTTCTCCTAGACAGACACAGCCACAATATTTATCCTATGATGTGTACTGATCATCAAACTGCCCTCAAGAAAAAAACACAGAAGAGAAAAAAATTACCTAACATGCAAAAGCAGCTTCCAGTAAACAAAAAAAAAAATCTCTTTATGAAAAAGAAATTTTCACAAAATCATGGAAATTAATGTAGGCACCCTTTCATCATATTTATTTTCATTGATTACTTTCCAAATATTTTTACAATCACAATTTTTTTTACATTTTCACTAAAGTAGTGGACCCCGATTACAAGCAGACTGTAGAATATATTTCGTCCATCTCTGTTTTCAGTTAGAACACCTGGTGAGGAGTGACATGTTTATCAAATGTTGGTGAATGCCAACATGAATTAAATAAGCCTTCAAAAAAATGTGAGATAGTATAGACTTGTACAGGAAATTATATGTGTGGAAAGCAGTCTCTCTCTTTCTGCCTTCTAGCTATGATCTCAATCTAGATATCACAATATTGATATTAAATTCTGATAGTAATGTTTCTGTTTAGATTTCACTAGAAAATCTGTTTCTTTTTGGGCAAAAAATTCAGAAATTTCATCCTCCAGAGTCGCAATTCTCTAATGATTCACTGAAGTACAAACAGACAGTGATCTCAAATTAGTAAGTCATTAATCACATTTCACATATAGTATCTAGTGTGGCATTATAACTCGAAAAGCACTATCAGGGTGACCAAATTTATAATGGATGGCACAAGTGTAGACTAAAAAAAATTAAGAGAGAATGATACACATCAGTTGATCTAAGTAAGCAAATGAAACATTTTCTTTCATTCACGATGAAAACAAAAATCAGTTTAACTTTTTAGGGTGTGAGGGTATGCGTGTGTGTGTGAACCTTCCATTCTGTTTTCTGTAAATGACAATCTGTGAGTTTATAAGCATGACCACCCACCACAATAAATAGATATGTAGGTCAAAATGTTTTACTATTCTTCAAAATCCAACATCATGTTTATTTTAAGTATTGTATACTGTGCCATATGAAGACAGTGTACATTGGTTATTAATTATGTATGAAGATATAATTCCTGCTGTGTTAGCTTTGCATTGTAAATCATGATTTAGTTTTTTTTGGTCATACTTCAGAAAATTATAATCTAAACTGGAATAAATTACAAATTTCAAAATTCTCTCTGTGGTAGTACCTAGAGATTCAAGGCTGTATCTATTCTAGCACAGTGCACTTCAGTTTGCAGAAGTGGGGTTGCTCTGTGTCAAACACACACAGGTTTAGTAGTCTCTCTGAAGTCCTCCACTGATGGCAATTAATTCTAATTGCACACAATACTGCAGACAGCATAAGAAGCCCTTCGACAAGTGGATTTCATTTTATTTCAGGCTGTAAGTGTTCTCATGGATAATTTTGTTGTGGGAAAAGTAAACAGGAAATCAGTTAGTGAAGACTGAAGAAATTCATTGCTACCAAATTTTGTTAAAACATTTAAAATGTTACCTTTCAGAATTCAGTGTCAGAATTATAACACCACAGAAGTGAATTTACATTTTCCTTAGAGCTATTGTTTCACACTGTCTGAAGATTCAGGCTATGTCTTTCACTGCTGAGAAATGATGTATTTTATATCAAGCAATGTAAACTTTTATAAATTACTGAAAACAACAAGACAAATTTCACTTTAATGTTGCTAGTCAAGGTAAACCTCAGGCCCACATGTGCCATTATACTGACAAAATGTAAGGAGAAATCACATGATATTAACATGAAAATATATTATTTCCAAGTACTAATTGTTTCCATTTTATTTCAGTATTATTTCCATTGTACTAATTACTGGCTGTTCAGATGGGAATATTCTCTCCACTGCTCTACACTCACAAAATCTGAAAGTACCTTGCATTTCAGTTTTGTATTTCCTTCAATCTCTGTGAAAAGTAATAGTTTTTATTTGAAATCTTTCTGAAAAAGGGAGAACCAAATTAAATAGGCTCACTGTATAAACTTATGCATGATATTAAAAAGAAATACATTAAGAAACAAATTTTCTTGGTACAAATTACAATGTATTGCTTCTATTAGTTACAGACAATTTTTTTTTCCACTTAATCACTCTTTTCTTTGTATGCTACATCAAGACCAAATAGTCTTTGTGGAAAACATGCATAAGTTATCTTAGAGTGTGAAGGGTGAATATTTTAAATTTCTAGTCTGGCTATTGAAAATTTATATGACAGAAAAGTAACATTGACAAAATAGTTTTTCATGTTGATATTTTCTACCAGACAATTGGTGCCATTTAACTGGAAAACTGTTCTTAAGTAGTAGATTTAGGAACTGCTTAGTTCATAAAGGACAACTGATTTGGATGTGTAATTACCAGGTATGAAACAGCTGCTTCATCTAGCAAAAAAAAATGAGCAAGTCACTAAAAGCTAAAGATAGACCAAGAAATAAAGATTTTAGTTTTATATTGTTTTTCTGACACTGAGGGCATTAACTCCTGGAACAAATTAACTCACCAATGTACACTGTACACTGTCTGTATTATCTGAAACAGAAATGGATATTTTTTTCCCTGAAAGACCTCCTTGACTAATCCAAAGCTGATACAAAATTTGTTGCCTGAGATAAAATGTGGGAACTTCCCTTCTCTGATAACTCATATTAAATGTGTAACTTTGCATAGCATTTCCTTGCCAGTAGGGCTTGGATGGTTTAGATAGATGGTTCCTCAGTGGTGCCTTCCCTGAGTGGCTCAGGGAAAAAGATATTAGATACAATTTTGTGCCTGAGTTTTACGTAGTTCTAACAATCAGGATAACCTAGGAATTTTTGTAAAGTTTTTAATAGAACTTGTAGGACCTATAAACACAACAAGGAACAGAATGCAATCCTACAGGAGTAAAAATATTCTTGAAGGAGTTGTTTAGATTTTTAGCCCCTTGACATAGTCAGTCTTTTCTGCAGTATTGCAGCAAAAATAATGTTAACTGAATTCTTTTAATTTCCAGAGACCACAATCTGTTTACTTATATTCTACACAGCCAAGTCTCTCTGTACCATATTTTATTCCATTTATCTTGCTTAAGCCTGGTAAATTCACCCTGGTATTCCTTTCACAGCTCAGTAGAGTTAGTGCTGCTAAACACATTCTGAAGAAGACTGGGATTAGCAGGTGTACTGAAAGCCTCATTGATGCAGGTAATCTTTATGGCTGAGGGAAAAAAAGACTGTAAATGGCATGGATGGAAAAAAGATGGCATTAAAAAATCAAGGCAAGATTTATTCTTAGGTAACTAAGAGGATTGAAGCTGAACCTGTAAACAGGACAAGTTAAATACAGATACTAAGATAAGAGCAAGCAGATATACACATTTTCAGTTGAAACCTTCAGTGAAAAAAAAAAAAAATAAAGCAAGTGTGACTACTGACTACAAGCTCTATTCCTTAGAGACCTTTTTTTTAATAAGGAGAAAATTTTGTTTTTCTTGGGAATCCACTAAGAAATTTTTTGAAGAGGAAGGAAAGAAAGACATGAGGAGTTATCCTGGGGGGAAAAAAAAAAAAATTCAAGCCCCCTCCTCCTTGTCTTTCCTACCACTCTGTGTGCCACTCTTGTTGCAGTGAGCTGTTAGGAGGCTTAAACAGTCCCAAAGACAGAAAACCTTCACTCATGCCAAACCCTTCCTTTTAAAGCTGAGTTCCTTAAGTAAGTCTAGGCTTAGCCCTCCTTGGGAGCCTTTAAGTTGTCTTCTATATGGCTTTAAGCCCACCAGGTCATTCAAAAGGCTCTAAGTTAGAACTGTTGTCTAAGTAGTGACAACAGTTCTAATTGTGCAGCTAGAAATGACTGGAGATCAAACTATGCTGCAGTAACTTGCAAAAGTTGAAAATGAGTTGAAAATTACTTCCTGGGAAGTCACTTTGCATGAAGTTCGCAAGACATCTGTTTCCAAGAGATTCACAGACACAATTCATGCACCATTACAAGCCCATCAGCTTCTTGAAAGGAAATGCATGTGCCTGGACTGTAGCACATAGATCTTCTGTGCAGACTTTCACTAACAGAAAGTGGTTTGTGTAGGTATCTCCAAAACTACAGTTTCAACACAATACCTTAAGGTGATTAACTACAATGTAAGAACGGGATGCAGTTCAGTGGCTATTCTTGTAGTTCAGAGGGGAACCCTAACTTAGACTCTCTGAAAGATTTCATATTTATGGTCATGTCAGAAGTTGGATGAATGTGGCTATCCGAGTAAAAATAAAATGCGGAAAATAAAATGCAGAATTAAGATAAAGGGCGAAAATAATTTCATTTTGAAATTATTAATTATATAATAATACACTCTGAAAACAAAGTGATTTTCATTTGGTCATCATCATGAGCATGACTTTTAGACAAAAAAAGAATCTTAAAACCAGACATGTCAAATCCCTTTTCATAAGGAACCTGCAGCACAGAAAATTTTGCATTATGTGTATTAAAGAATGACTATGCAAAGTGTTAAAATGCCTTCTGCTGAGATGCCCAAACTATAATAAAACTAATATCTAGGTGAAAATATTCTTCTAACAGAAGGGACCTGTGAGAACAGATATTTTATTCCTGGGCCTGCCTGTGCAAAGATGAGTAGTATTCTCAGATCTCGGAAGCCCCAAAACATAAAATTAAAAGAAAACAACTCTGTACTGTTACCCAAATCTATTTCTTGTATTTCATCAGCAGCAGCTACTAATCAGCAAATGGGTTTTAGTTAGTTATCTCATTGCTAAATGAGATAACAAAATAAAATAATACAAAATAATAATGCAAAATAAAACAACAACAAAAAATTTAAAACCCACAAAACAAACAAAAGCCCCCCCAAAACCCAACCCAAACAAAATAAACAAACAACCCCCCCCAAACACAAGTAATAAAAAACAAAATGAAGCAGGTTTTGGGGCTGAAAAAAGTAAACCAGTGTGATTTTACTTGACAACATTTTCCCAATCTTCTTTGCTCCATTGCTTTATTCCAGCCCCTGAAGTGAGAGGATATATATGTGGAAAGAGATTGGTTCAATAAAAAGCTGTTTTCTTATACAACTAAAATAGAAAATAAAGCAGTTTCGCAGGGGGTATTGTATAAGCAAGCATATCTTTCTTTTCCACACACTATGTGAAAGGAAGTTGAGTGTTTTTTGTTCAACTGTGAAATGCCATTTGTAAATGGTTCATTGGGATTTCTTTCCTCTCTAACTTATTGCAAGTTAGGTTTTGTTTAAGAAAATAGGTTTGATCAGCTAATCAGAGTGTAGATGTAGGGTTGACTCATTCAGCAATATTCAGCAGGTTTTATTCACTTTTATACTTCATTGCATTTTCACTCTTGGAAACTCATTTACATAGTCTCCGTATGGTCATTTCACAGTAAATGTTTCTGACTGGGTGTGCTGGCTAATAATTACCCTAAGCTATCTGAGAATACCCAAGTACATAGAGAATATACAGTTATTTCTTAATACTCAAACTCTAGATTGAAAGCCCTTTGACTAGTCCAATACTACAAAATGTCAGGCTGTTTACCAACAAAAAAGATTGTGCCTCTGCTTCTCAGCCCCTGCAGAGAAGCTGAAAATGCCTGTGTTTACTTAAAGAAGGGGAGAAAAAGAACTCCCCTTCCTCTCTGCTTGATCCTGTGGCTGTTGGAATGATTACCTTTTGTCATTGATTTTAATGGGGATTGAATTTGACTCACTCATCTTTTTATGCCTCTGCATTTCTGGAAAATAGTACACAATAATACTTTCTGCAGATGAGATTCTGCTTTATTTCCTCATCTACTGATTTAGTTTAGGTTTCCAATCATCTTTAATACAGAGCCATGATGTCTGTGTATCTGAATATAACTAGAAACATAAGAGAGGAAACAAGATTTTTTCCTTGGAAGTTCTGTAGGCCAAAACCTGCATGTATTTTTACCATAGCATCCCAGCTTCCCTGAGTTTAAGTGACTTTCCAGCATTACTGTGGCATGAGGTGGCTTATTCTAAGACTTTTTCTTTGGTCAGAATAGAGTTTGAATTAAATGATTATGGAAAGGGTCAAAGGCAAATTATGAAAGGTAGGACTTTCCTCCTGTTCCTCCTCAGCAATTAAATTTAAAAACACCACTTTAATAATCAGTTACACAGTATTAAATCATACAGGGTTTTAGAATTCAGCAGAAGAGATAAAAAATTTCTGAATGGGGATGAAAGAAAACACAGAAAAGCATATATAAACTGCAGGAAAAAAAATCCTTGTTTGATATTTTGCAGAATACACAGAAATAACATTTGGATAATCATTAAATAATACTGTGAAAGTCTACTGTGCAAACAAGGAGTTTCTCAGGGTTGTGTATGTGTGTGCTATTTAATTGTTTTGGATTTTTGGTTGAGATTTCTTTTCAAAAAGAATGATGTGCTCTAAAAAGAGGACAAGCTTGGTTCAGTTATAGCTTTCATATAATTACTACAAACTAATGCAAATTAGACTGTAGGTCTGCTCAATGTACATTTCTGTGCTTGCCAAATTATGTTTGGCAGTGTGGTCAAGCAATAACAGATGCACACTGTGCCTAGTTTTCTCGGGCTGTTCAATAATTAGGAGGGCCATGTATTATAATAAACCACATCCCCTTGGCTGAGATTTGGATGCAAATTGCACACTAATTCACTTCCAAGTTTTTGGAAGCATACCAAAAGACATGAAAATTAGGGAAATATACTATTTACTTCATGAAATGTGTTTAAAACTAAATAAAGCTCATTTGTAAGCAATGTTCATCTATTCCATCCTTGTAAAAAAATTAACAATGAGTTCCCTTTCCTTCACACTATTTAGTTCAGCAGCTAATGTGACACCTCTGCAATGTTCATGGCATCTCTATTATTCTTGCACAGAGAGAGTACAATATAAAAGACAGTTACTCTGCTTTGTATTTCTCTAAGGTATTGCTGAGGTTGAGTGGATAATATCAGTTCAATGAAAGACTTGAATCACACTGCAATCCAAATTCTTTGCAATCAGTTGAGTTGTAACGGCATGCTGTTTATAGCAGAAAATTCGTCTTTTGAGAAGGCTGAAGATTCTTTACCCTTAGCTATTACACAAAGGCTGAATGGAGAGATTTATTTAAAAAAAATAAAACTTAATGAGGGAAATTCTAGAAAATCCAGCAACGCAATATCGTTACATGTGTAGATGTAACTACATCAGCCTCTAAAGTATGAAGAAACAGAAAATTAAAACAATTGAAACTATTGCTACACATATTAGCAGGTACATATGTTTTCCTGGAAATCATTTAAGAGTAAGCTGTCTTGCAGTAACAGCTAACACACTTAAAAAGAGAAATATAATGCAACCTAAAAGTGGTGTAATAGGAGATATATCTCCTGTGTTTATTGTCTACTAATTGTAAAGTGATTGGAACAAAGAGGCGTAAGACTCTTATCTCTATATGCTCTAGACAAATACAGAGAAACAGCAGTGAAAATGACAAATATCAGAACCCTCTCCTGCAGTATTATTTTAAATTTTCTTTTTGTTTTAAGAAAAAATATAATGGAACATAATTTTGTAAATATTACAAGTATTGACATTTTCCAGTTATGTCCAGTTCTCTGCAAGAAAACAATGAGGTAAAACATTGCTTGCCAGAAATATAAAAACTACTTCCAAAATATTCTGTACCGTCACTACAATTTTAGTGACTAAATTGTAGTTTTCACATAGGAGACTTAATTGTAAACTAATTCATATGGAAATCAGCAAAAATCTCTATAGTAAAGCAGAAGTCAGTAAATTACTGAACTATGAAAAATTTTATGATACAGAAATACAGGCATAATATAGGAAGCAAATGTCCTACGATTAAGGCTAGTTTAGGAGGTTAAATCAATGTTGTGACATATAGCTATGGCTAGACTATTATGTACCCCAGGTTTACAGTTTTACAGTAGGTGTTTTTCAGGTGTTTCTTGGGTGTTTATCCTATTTAGTCGTTGTTGGTATTGCAGCTATATAATCATAGACTAACAGAACAGCAACAAAATTCTTGTTTCCAGCATGATGAATACAGAGTTAACTACATAAAACAGTTTTGGCAAAAGTACTGCTCGCTCTGTATGTTGAATTTGAAAACAGGATAAAGACTAAATGTGATAAAGCAGCTGAAATTGTAAATTCATTTGCATCATTTAAATTAAGGAACTATGAAGAGCTTTAGTTGAATTCTGCAAAAAAATCTGGTTGAACAACTGAGCACCAGATAAGCCTCAACACAGATAAGACCCCACCCCCCCCCAAAAAAAACATTAGTTGAAACGGTCTAAAGTATTTATACATAATGATGTCTTCTGAATTAGTTGTAACCTCTCAGGAAAAAAAAAGATCCAGGCATTACTGGAGACAGCTCAATGAAGAGACTTGTTCAGTGGTGATTAAAAAAGCAAATAAGATGTTAAATTGTGTTAAGAAGGGAATAGAGAATAGAAAAGAGAAGATTACAATTGCATTATATAAATCGATGGCACATTGATTACTGTATTCAGTTAGACATCTTATTTTAAAAAGACACAAATGAGAAGGTGAAATGAAGTACAATGAAAATGACAAAGGTGTTACTTTCATAGTCACTAAATCATGTCAGCCTCTCCAGAAGCAGAAGGGGCTAAGTGGAAAATGTTAATCCCAATTTGATATAACCACCCCAAGAAAGCTAACCCTTTTTCTAACACTTATCAGATGCAAGCCATCTCATTTTTTTAACATTTATGAGAGAGTGCTTCACCATGCTGCCAGTATCAGATTCAGGAAAATACAGTGATGGTGTAGAGACATTTTTGGACTCCAGTCATTCTGTTGTGTGTATATTCATTATAGATGCAAAGTATGTGTAAATCCAAATCATCACTTGAGAAATAATGTCATTTCCATTTTTTATTGAAGAATCTTTCTCTGAAATTAGTATTTTCTTATAAACTTTTGGTATGCCTAGTTTGTCACATTTTCTTGCAAAGGGACATTAGAGGTGGAGCCTGATACTTTGGGGACTTGGGGGTGGGGGGAATTAGTAGTGCTTTTTAAAAAGTTTTTGCTATTCTTACTATAGAAACAAATTAACTGAGGTCAGTTAGGCTTTATTAACAATTACTTTATTTTTGTAGTGTGATGAGGATCATCACTTGTTTGAACTGTTAAAGACAACAGGACATATATGTAGTAGCTTCCTAGACTTGGAGAAGACATCTGAAAACATCAAGTTTGTGCATATCTCTGTCTGGTAAAACAATATGTGTGCATGTTAAACATTGAAAATAGTCCAAGAGCTGCCATTAATTTGAATTGATCTGAAATCATTATCTGGAACTGCCAGGGAGCTGAAAAATTAGTTATTTCTGCAACACTTATCTGAGATACTCCACATCTTTAGAGGAATGTACAAGAATGTCATTGTCATCACTGCTGCTAACTTCAATGGTACATTAATCCATTAAATATGAAAGAAATAACTCAGAAATGAATTTAGTAATATACCCATATCCAGCTATGCTCCTTAACACTTGTGTTCTTGTGATGAACAACACATGAAGTCTCTCTGGAGTGTTATCCAGTGGAAAAGTCTCCTTAGAACTTTAAAAAAAACTTACCTCAAGTTGTGTAAATCCATATAATGAGAAATGTCTAAAAGAATTTGGAAATGGGGCAGACCAAACACATTGTCAATTGTCTTCGTCTTGCCAAATATGTTCCTTCAGCTGCTCACAGCTTTTGTGACTTTTTTTCAGTCTCTTTTACTAGAGGCAATAGAATTATATTGGCATGTATTGCATATCTGCTAGGTGGCCTCCTGCCCTTAAAGCTCAATGATCCCTGCAGATTCCCAAGTGTCATTACCCCTATGCTCCTTATCAAAATGTTCCTAAAATAACATCACCTCTATTGAAGTGCCAAGTGAAAGTCAAGAAAAATAAATTAATTTTTGTACATTTGATTAATTGCACAACATTTTGACACCATTATATTGATAAATATGACTTACTGTTTTCCTTATCAGTGTCTCCCTCAATAGCTCTGGAAAGTTATACAGAATTGAAACTGGGCAATAATTTTTAATGAATTGACCATAAGAAATCTTCAAAATTCATGACATTCAAATTTTTCAAAGAAAGAAGGGAACATTTATTTTCAAGCATTTTCTGTTGAAAATAAGCCATTTTCCAATTAATCCACTGAAAATTTTGAGTGTTTTGATGAAAATATGCAGATGTGGTTGATGATGATGATGATGATGATTATTATGATTATTATTATCATACATATGTATCTTTCTTTTTACTTTCCTGTTAATAGCTTTTAAAGCTAGAGTTCTAATTTGCAAAGGTAGGTAGTTGAGTTGCCTAAATACCTCAGCAGATGTAACAATAAATCTCAGTCAAACCAATGTTTAAAATCTGTTTTCTACTGCAGAATAATATTTTGTGAAAAAACTCTGTAGATTATTCTGGTTATCAGTCCTTTTTTAATTCTTTCTTAAAAGACTTTGGGAAACTCAGTCTTGTTGTTTGCCAAGATGGTGGAGAGTATGCTTTGTTCAAATCTAGGAATGCTGTAGGAATCATATAATGGCTAAGGATAAATTGTTCTCTTCCAACATTTGATATCAGCAGTGTCATCTCCTTCAGCTCAGAAAAAAAGATCAATTCTATCCATTTCTGCCATACACTTGGTGAATATTGTAGCAAATAATCTACCTGGGATGAGATTGAAAAAAGATGGTACTTCAGTCCTTCCTAAGTGTTATTTCACATTTTCTCTGTGAAAAAGACTACTTTCAGGAGCAGTTTTAGGGTAATGAATATTATTGCCCTAGATCATCTCCTCGCAACATATAAACATCACCCCCCAGAGACTTAGGAGAGATCTCACTTTTCAATATTTCCCACAAGCTATTTTCAGTGACTTTGGTCTATATTATATTTTCATAGATCCCATTATCATCTTTCTCTCTCCACAGACTTCCTGCAGGGAAGTGAATCACCTGCAATAAGTGCAATTCCAATAAGTGGCTGGTTTGGTGCTGCAACAACCAGCCAGCGCTTTGATGCCCACAAGTGCTTTGCAGTAAAGTTTTATCTCCTCAGGATTTTGACAACCTTTGCAATTTTCAAGAAGTGGGATAAAACTATCTCAGAAGTGCTTACAAAAGCTGGGGACACTTTTGTTAACTGAGCTGTCATTTTGGCATGGTTCCAAGTGCACGGCAGACTCACTGAAAAAATATTGCATCATAAAATAGACTGTGTAACAGAGTCTTAGCTTGGAATATACCTGAGAACATGAGGTCAACCTGTGCTTGTTATCTCATTAAGATTTAAAAAATCTAAACACCTAAAAACCCCAACCTAGCAGAGGGTTAATTGAAAACTAAGAAGAATCTACTTCAGGCAGTAATGTTTTTTAAACCTTCCTTTATAAATTTTGCTTATCAAGGAGTGCCCTTCTGGTATATCAACTGAGCCAAGACTGAGTTCTCAAATACTATGATGGCTTCTGTTAATTAGATAGTTTATCTGTGATGAGTTGTTGACACTGAGATGATTTGTGTTAAATAATTTTAAAATATTCTGTGGGGCACTAACTTAGATGCATTGTTTGTTCATATTCCAGGCCCCGGCTTCAATCTTTTTTACAGTCCTCGACAGAAATGAAGTTGATGCTTCAGCAAACTTCTTTAAGTCAGAAAAAGTACATTGCAAAGATATTTTTTGATTAACTGGAATTTTCTGCAATTTTTATTTCTTTTTGTACAATGAGCTCTAGTTTAATACCATAACATGTGAAGAGTATTTTTGTAATATTTAAAGCATGAAGTTTTGCTAGTTTATAATTTCTTAAATATTTCTTTTTTAATGTTTTCCCTCTCAAAAATACATCTCCAGTTCCCCAGTTAGGGGTAAAAATGCAGGAAGGACTCGCAGAACATGGAACTGCTTTCTGCTAGGGTGCTACACTTTTCTAAATGCTCCATATTTTTGCAAGTTTTACTTTCATGGGAAAGATGGATAAACTGAATAGTAATTGTAAAATACACTATTTATCACAAAAATCCATGCAGTGTGCTTCAGTGATGCCTACTAAATATTACACTGTTTGAAATAAAAAAAAATAAGGCTGCATGTAGATGAACCAAAGGTAAATGTTTACAGGTAGGAAGCTACTCTGGCACCATAATAACAGCAGAACATCCTTATTTGTTCTGATTCTTCTACTCCAAAAATTAGCTCTCATTGCCTATCTTGCTTCTCTATTCTTATACCTTGCAACATTCCCATTTTTCTCTATTCTTTCCTTCCTATTCCCCCTTTCAATAAAAATTATACCCATCTTTTTCACTGTTTTTATCCACTTTTCTCTTGTTTGCCTTCACTCTCTAGTCTATAAAGCCCCAAATGCTCCCTTTTCCTTCTCAACGCCCCATCCTTCCTGAGTGGGAGTGCTGCCCATGCCGCGATAACACCTCAGACTCTGTTGTGATCTCCATTCTGCATTTGCACATGGATACAGTCCCCTAATTGAGAGACTTTTTTTTTATTAAAAACATTAGACATTTATATGTAGGAATAACACTTGCAGAGACATTCTCTAGGTTAAAAGTTAAAAGGGATGTCAATCATCATACTTCAGAACATAAACAGATTGCCAGCGTGGGTTGAAAAGGAATTTTCCCCACATAAAATCATAGAAGTTTGCAATAGAAAAGAACTAATAGGTCAGCTAATCTACCTACCTGCCAATTCAAGCTTTTTCCCCAACATGTATTTTGCTGCTCCTTTGGCCTCTCAAAAATCTCAAGCAATTGGACTGTTAATGTTTCCCCATAGAGAATATACAGTTGTTTAGTGCAACTAGTTTGCTGTCCAGAATTTTTCAGGTAGACAATCTAAATTTTCTATTATTACCTTCATCCCACTAGTCTTCATGGCACTTCCATCTATCATATTGAATATCCTTTCTCTCCTGATTTATCTTTTGCACTTTTCCATTATATATATATTGGTGCCATGGCGTGTTTGAAGGTTTCTGCCTAATCTATGATGTGCCTTTAGCTAAATAAACAATTCTTTTCAGTATGACTTCTGCTTAAAGTTATACTCCTGTAACTACAATACACATGAGAAGAACCACCTACACCATGACTGCAGGCAAACTAGAGCTTCTGAATATAAAAACAAATACACATACATAGATTTGTCAACAAGCATACCAACACTACATGTGGTAATGCAAAATGAACATGCAACGAGTTGTAATTTATTGCAAGACAGGTCTTTCAGCTATATGAACTATTCTGTGGTACTCTTTTCTGTCCTGGAATTCTTCCGGAACGATAGTTTTCCAACAAGGTATCTGTCTATTCAGTAGTTAAAAAAAACCATAAATGTTTAGGGATTCAGAATGAATGAATGAAGAATTGTCAATAAAATAAAAAATACAGAGAAAAGCTTTAGAGCTTGACAAGTTAAACAGGTAAAAGAGTGCTGTCCCTTCCTGAGCCACTTATAAATCATCCCAAAGACCACTAAAATCAGTCAAACCAGAATTCTCCAGCATGTTTTAAAATTCTCATATCCTAACTTATAAACAACATTAAGAAAAAAATTCACAGGTAACCCAAACAGGCAGAGGAATACTTTGCCTGGGTCTTAAAAGAAACACACTCTTGCAGATGTGACAGAGGACTGGGTGAGAAAGCACCACATTGCTGTTCAAATGTATCACGTGAGTTTTCTGTTACTTGTGGGATTAGTAACATGCCAGAAGAATGAATAGGAAGGCATAACCCTTCTTGTACTCTGTGCAACTCTTACTGCATTTAGGAGTCAGAAAACCAACAGAGAGAATGTCAACTTTTGCCACAAAAAGCTTTCAACTACTATCTCCAGTTTCTGTTTTCCAAGATAAACAACTGTCCACCCTTTGAAACCTCATATCATCATTTTTCTAGAGCTATGGCTTTTGCATATCTAAGGCTTTACTATGGAGATATTTTGAAAGTGTTGAGGCCAAACTCTAAGCAGGTGCTATCAGATGAAAGCTACTGACCTTCACTGCACTGCCTAGCCCTCAAGATACTTTCAAACTTCATTGACTTCAGGACATTGGAGATCTAGGCTGTTCACATAGCAAGCACAGATTTCAGTGGTCCTTCTGTAAAAGAATGTTGAGAAATACAGTATAGAACTTTCTGGTTTAGGTAAATTTTCTTTAAAATCTTACAAGGAAGTAGATAATATACTTAAAATGCAGGTGATGAAATTGTTACTATAAAGTATCTTAACTAGACACATTTCTGTAACTCTGTTTTTATATTTCTTTACGTCCTTTGTAGATTAGCGTAAACACAATTAATTAATCATGAAAAGCAACTCCTACAGAGTAGAAGCAGGATTTTTGCTTCCAAAGCAACTTCCCTGCCAGACCTGAAAAATCTTATTCATCGTCAAGCAGTGTCACTCTTCTTAGCCAGCCTTTGATACCATGAGGTGCAGCAACCAAGAACTGCAGCAGTCTGCCTGTTTTTTGACATGGATACAGGATTGAAATATACTGGGCTATTTGCACCATCTGGTACATGCATTTCAGTTGAATGAAAGCAGATGAACTCCTGGGCACTTTGGTGATGAAACACCAGGAGAAAAAGAAACAAAAACCCAAGAGATGTAAAAGTGTTAGTGAGGAAAAGAAGCTGAACTGATCTCATTTCTGGACTACAGAAGGTCATCTTCTAGGATTCATCACATGACATGGGACTACATATTTGACTCCTTGCATGTTTAGAGTGGGAGTGCGTTAGATTAAGCAGACTGTTCTAATGATCCTTTTTAGTTTTGAAATCTAGGGATCTATAAATATGTATATATCAATGTTGCTGTGACTATGATTTGCAGCTGTCAATCAGTTTGCTTTTTATGGCTTTAAAATTTCATTTCACTAGGGTTTTTTGTGTAGTCTTCTGAAAAGAATAAAAGTCTACTCCACATCTCCACATTTTAGACAGAAGAGTAATGCATGATTAACAGTATGCTGAGAGGTGTCACATTCACATTAACACTGATGTGTGAACCAGTGGTCAAATGGCAGATTACATGTCTGTCACAACACATCAGGGCAGTGTTCCAGTCTGCCAGCTTTACCCTGCCCAGCTTCTTCAAACAAAGAGTTCTTCTGAAAAATGTAGCACAAAAAAGAATGTTGAGCCTTTGGGGGAAAAAGAAGTCTGTCTCACGGTCAAGCTTTTTGAAAACTTAGTAACATCAAATGGCAGCAGGGGTTACTCACAGTCACATAACCTTGCAGGTTCATGGATCTCTATAGCACAAATGGTGCATATGTGGCCTTATCAAAGATTTTCTGCATGATAACTGTATTACTGAAAAAGTACTACGGCTGGCATATTTCGATTTCGAGAAAGGATGCCAATTCTATCACGGCTAGAAAAACTCTGACCCAGTTCCAAGAGAAAAAGCAAGTTTTTGGAATATCATTTGAAGCAAGAAGTTCCAGTTCATTGAAAATGTCATGAAAAGTGCCCTTCTCCTTTTGTCTTAAGGACAGAATTTTATTTTTTAAGTGGATAATTAACTAGCTGCTTGACTCTGCTATATATTTCTTATATAGCAGAGTCACACCTGGAACTGAAGTGACTTTTAGAAGGTAATGATGTCTGAAGCCAAAACATATAATGAAGTGGAACACATTTGTAATCCCTTAGGATGTTTACATGTATTAAAAGCAAAATTTTAGACAATGATTTTATTATTGTTTGCAAACCCAAAAATTCGATCTCAGGGTTTAAAAATGCTTTCCAGGGGGTTGTGAATATTGTGCTCACTTGGACAGTGCCTGACTTCTTACAGGCTTTGAGTCTCAATAGATCTGCTGGATTTTCCTGGAAGATAAATTGCTGTTCCAGCAGTGCTCTCACTGAAATGAAAGCACAAATTGGAAGATAGAAAGGCTAACATGCTTAAAGCACTTAAATAATATAAAAGTTAAGTTATATTTTCAAAAACACCCAGGTTACATGGATGTCTCTTTACAACATAAAAACTTGCCTGCTGAATATTATCTAAATATTATTATGGTAAGTAGTTGGCATACAGAGCCAGTATTTGGACTCAGCCCAAAATGAGTAGTGTTGTATTGTCTTGGCTCATCTCTTATATGTTAATATATGTCTACTATATATAATGGACTTGACAATAAACTCTTACAACATTTTAAACATTGAGTTTTAAAAATCACTCCTGATTTACACAAAAACATAGACTGGAAGATGGAATCTATGAAGAGATAGGATATGGAGACAGACACACACACACATGTATATGTATATGTATATGTATATGTATATGTATATGTATATGTATATGTATATGTATATGTATATGTATAAATTGTGCATTCTTTCATATGCTATGTATGCTATGCTTTATAAAATAATATAGAATACATAGTCTACATTTCATAAATCATTGCATATTAATGAAATTAATTAGTTGCATCACATATTAAGGCAATTATACAGAAATATGCAATTTCTTACATGAAAAATTATTTGGATTTTTACACTGATTTTGTATGCATTTGTACACATTTCCAGACAAGTTATCACCAAATTCTGTCCTTTGCATGATCACACAACTTTTACTAAAATCCTCTTCTCTGCTCCCAATTTAAAACATTAAAAATATCTATATAGTTGCAAAGATCTATGAATTTATATAGTACATACACATTTCTTTTAAAATTATGCACAGTTTTAAACTATTACAGTGATAAGGAGGAATTTTTTTTAATTTTTCCTTTTTTAACTCTCTGCTTTGTTAGTGAAATGAAGTTCAACAACATTCAGATGAGCCACAATTCAGTTTGTCAGGCTTGGCTTCTTTTCATAATTTTTTTTTCCTCCTGACACCATGAACCTGCTGCTACTTTCATAAGATTTAAAGTTTATTTCTGGACACATTTTGCTTCTCATTTCTGTATGAATGGCTTCTATGTCTTGAGGGATAGAAATGCTATTTTCTGTGGCTTGAATTTAGACTTCTCAAGAATAACAGAGGTATGGTATGTTACAAGGAAGAAGATTACTAAGAGGGTGTGAATTCCACCTTTACCTCTTGTCTTTAAAATTCCCTTACAGTCCCCATTAAACAATTATTCGTAAACAAAGGTCTTACTGTATGTTACAGCACGATACATAAAAAGAAAAAACTAGAGTTGTGCAGCACAGCATGGTGTTATAAATGATACAGGAGTATAGCATTTTATGTACAGAAAGTAGATAAAAAACTGTGCATAACATAAATTATATTCAATGAATGCTTTAATTTTATTCTCTTATTCAAAGACAGAAAAACTTAATGAAATCTTTTTTGAGCTCTCATAAATGCACACTTGAGAAATATAAACAAAGTGTTAGAAAATTGTCTAATATTACTCTAGGGGGGAAAAAAAGAGACCTGTATGAAAAAAATTCTCCACTCCAATGAAAGAAAGTTTAAGAAGCACAATGGAGAAAATGTAAATTGGCCCAAAAGAAACCAAATCGGAGCTGATATAATGGAGTTTCCTACCATAAAGAACTTTATTAACAATAGTAATGAAATAGTACTTACAAGTGGAATTTTCGTAAGAATTAATTATTTGTCAGCTCTGTTTCCCTTAAGTTTCAAGATTCACAGGAAGAATAGTGCTCTTAAAATTGCAGTTAGGCATCTAAATAAAGTAATAATATTTTATTTTGTAATGTTCACAAAATCCTTACAGAACTGATGTCTGTAAGTGTCTAGAGACACTTATTTGACACTGTAGTTGCTCAGCATCTACATTTTCTGCAAATAATACTTCTGTTATGTCATTAGATACATGCTGAACAACCCATACTTTCAAAACACCATGAAAAGTATCAGCTAACACTCTAAGCTCAGTGTAATTCACAGATTAATTTCACAGCCCTGTGTCTGGGTCCTGAAAGTATTGCCTATACTTAGCTGTCAATTAGAGACTGAAGCGACTTAAATTATCCCTGTTAGAGGTTTGGTTTTGCTTCCGTAGTTCATTTCAATAATTAGTTACACGCATGTTATTATTATAATATAATGAGTCATCTGTTAATTATTTTTGACATCTATGATAATAAAAATATACAAATGTTCCAGTTATTAATAGAATTGGCCTATTTTTCTGCAACTCAAATTACCACGATTGTTGGACAAATTGGCACCAACTCACTCTTTCATCTTTAAAATGGTGCAGTACTTTTTGTATCTAAGTTACATGAAGATGTACAACCTATAAGTCTGTCTTTACATGACTGCAGATAACCAGGGTTTAACCCACTTTACTTTAAAGTCTTTCACCAAAATGCATGACTACACACACTATCAAAAATAATCTTCGACCGACCACATGCTGTGTAAGGGTACCAGTGAAATACTTCATAAACAGACAGAATGCAAACATGCACAAACACACTAACCACTAATGCCATAAACAACTTCAAGCACAGTACAAACAAAATGCATGCCAAGAAACCTGCTTGAAAATGTGTATTATAGAAAAATACACTTTCAGTTTCTGAATGTTATTTGACTACTTATTACACAAAACCAAAACTATGCAGTCCATGATGGCCCTTGAATTAAACTTCTGCCAACATCCAGAGACTGTTTATTATTCTTTGTTCCTAGATGGATATATACTATGTATAATATTAAGAGTACCTCTTCTTTTTCTCCATGCTTGTTACCTAATAAAAATAGGGAATATATAAACGCTATATGCATATCACATTAAAAAAACCCAGTAATTATTGGGGCAGAATTTGGGTCCTCAGCAAACATAAAAATCTAAATCATGAAACTAATTTACACCTGATAAAAATCCACATACTTTACCACCACTCTGAATCTGTAGGTATATTCACTTCTATAGAGAATTTAAATATGAGAGTTTCTTCCTTATTGGACTGATTACAGTGCAATCATGTCAAAAACACTTAAAGCCTCACAATGGCATCACAAAATACCCAACATGGCAAGGGGCTGCCAAGTGAAACCCTAAGCTCACACTTGGCAGGCAGACTGGCTGCAGACAAATCTGAATTGGATTTATGTTAGTGAAAAAAAGAGAAGGTTGCTATTAAATAGGAAATACAGAGAAAAAGTCAGAGTCCAGAACCCATCCCCCAGGATGTGGGTATCAGTTCCCAGTGCTGGAATTTAGTCTGAGGTTCCTCCCCTCCTATCTGTTCTGGGAGAGATCGCAAGTTAGGACCAATTTTACACCCAGTTTAAGACAGAAGTGACAAAAGATATAATTTAACAAAAATTACTCCCAGATTCTTCCTATATATTTTTACTAATAAGAAAAATGGCAACAGTGTTGTGCCAGGCTGTGCTGCATGTTTACTGAATGCCAAACATGCAATGACCAACTCTAGTCTTTGCTGGAGCTCTGACTTTGATTCTTTTTCTTCTCACACAGGCATTTATGTTCAAAAAACCTCCATGAATATTGTGATCTCCAGTCCTTTGAAAAATTCTTACATTGACCAAAAACTAACAGGAAAGACTGTGAAGGATGAGGGAAGATAAAAAAGATGGTTTGGTTTGCTAAGGCTAAATCCACTCTTAAAATGCTTAGCCAAGCACAGAACATCCAGGGTAGAGTTCATTGAGAATCAGAAGCAAAGAGAATGAGCTGACTGGTAAGAGGTGCTGAAGGGAAAGGGTGACTCCAGGCACAACACAAATGTGAGTGCTGGTTTGCAGGGCTAATCAATGGCTACAAAGAAACACTGGGGTAAATCTTTCAGGGCATGTCTAAGCTGCCACTTCAATGCAGGTAGGTTTAAGAACCACAATGAAAAAATATAAATATTTTTAATATTCCATCTCAAAGTAAGCTAGAATTAGAAAATTACTAAATTAAACTGAACAAGTTTTGCTGATGACTAAAAAGATCACAGTGTGGGCACTGATTTATCTGTTCTGATGATTCATACTGAGGCAATTTAACCAGGTGTCCATCCAGGCAGAAGAAGTCACTATCCCTGTGTCAGAGAGAGGATGTTCACTCTCCACATGCTGCTGTTTATAACTCAGCATAATAAAATAAGTGCAATTAGTGGTCTTGGAAAGTAACACAAAATTTCACACTCCAGATTGGCTGAAAGGTGATACCTCACCTATTCATCCATACTGTCCAGCAAGAAGAATTATCCTCAGGACAAGTATAATTTAAATTCAACAAATACCATGAATCTTCATTACCTAATCACACTAATTAAACTAATCAAATTCTAAATTCATTTAAATGAGCATAACTTTTGCACAGCAGCTCAGAGTTCAGTGCTCAAAAAAGAGCCACTTGTTAATTAATTTACTGTTCTTTAAGACTTGTTTCATTTGAAACTCAATAAACACTAAGCGAAGATCTTTACTGAATTTTCATTAAAAATTCATTTCATGCCAGACACATGTTTCTGAATACTCACAGGATTAGGAAGTTCATCAGGTGAAGGTGGCAAACCTTCTATATCCTTGATATTTTTGAATTCAGGGAAAAACACACACCCACACAAAAATTTAATGAGGTGGGCATGTAAAGAAGTGGAAATTCCTAAGGTTTTCCCAAATCTCTCCCTAAACCAAAATTAAGAAACAAGAGAGTAGTTATTTATCTTTTCTTTACCCTTCAAAGCTTGCCTATACACAACTTTAAATGTTCTCCATAATCTGTGCACCAGTATCATCCATGGGTCCTTTACCTGGTGACTGTCTGCCTCTGAAGAATACTGATTAAGATAATTCAGTTTGCCTGCCCATGCTCAGCACAAGCAAGGATTTTTTTCAATTTTTCACTCTGACTAAAGATCAGCTTGGGACAATCAACAGCCCTGCATTTTTTCAAACTGAAATCTGATAATTTGCTACCTAGTACAAAGTGAAACACTATATTCTTGTAAGTTTAAAAAGGCTTTATCCTCTTGGCAGTAGAATTCTGGCACATGATTTTTGTGTTTTTTTTCTTCCTCAGACATAAGAAGTTGCTAGAGATATGGCTATTACACTCTTTGGTTTTCTTAAGTGGTTAGTTACTTGCCTAAATTATTTTATAGCAACAATCCTCTCTTGTTTCAGTGAAATAACTTTGGTTTAAATTAAAAAAAAATGTAAAAGCTAAAGCTCTGGCTTTGGCATGGGTGAGTATTATTTGCCTGAAACCATATGTGATTTGGAAAGTTTTGGCTGTGGTGGTGCAAATCCCTTGACACAACTTCAGGCTTTAGGTCTGTAGGGAATATTTAAGTCCCTTCCTGATAACTGAGCATGACTCTGTGATTAAAGATGTCAGGTGACCTAACATCTCTGGAGGTCAGCTATGGAACAGTCATGGCCACAAGCCTTTAAACCCATATACCTGTCTGTGCGTTTATTAATGTCATCAGTAGTGGCAAATGTAGTACAAAGTTTAAAAAAATAATGCTCTATTTTTTTAACTGGATTTATAAGGTCCAAATGTTTACTTAGAAATTAAACATTTTGGTACAGGGGCCTCTAGGATAAGTTGGCAGTGGAAAAACTAACCTACACCAGATGGCAGAGGTTAAAGAAATACTATAAAATATGGCTTCTATTCATACGGTTCTCAGACAAACAGAACCCCAAGCAGAAAAAAACTGTGAAAGTGGAAAACCTTTTCATTTGCTTACATTTCTCTTTGCTACTCAGCAAACCTGAGAGGTATTGTATCATCACGTATCAAGGAAGTAATATGCCAGATTGTTGTAACAGGTGGAATATGTTTGTTTGTAACACGTTGAATCTGAAATAAAGAAAGGACCAAAGTTACTAAAGGTTTTTACAAAAACATCTACAAAATGCAAGTACCTCAGTTTTGTACCTTCAGAGCTTACTGCCTAAGTCACAATTTGAGACAATCGCTGCATTTTTGTACACAAAATATAAAAATTATGCTCTCAAATTTTCATAGATTCAGTAATTTGGCTAGATGAACATACAAGATAAGGAGCTAATTCTGCACTAGCATTTTTAATTAAGCATTTCACAAGAGAGAGCATTTTTGACCTATGTTTTATTCTGTTTTACCTAAAGTATATAATCTCTAAATTTCATCTTTATTTTTTTTGAAAGCTTCTTAAAATCACAACTGTTTTGTAATTTCAATGTATTTACATAGCATTTCATTATTCTATCATGTCTATAAAATAAATGCCCTCTTATAATAGAAATACTTCTTGTACAATTTTTGTCAGTTCAAAAAATCCACTGTGAACCCAAATCTGTAAAGCAAAATGTGTGATATAACCCATTTTCTTATTACATATGTAGTCATATGATGTTTTAAAAAAAAGAGAGAAAAAAAAATGATGTGATCTTGGGCACAATGGACCATGCTGTCAAAAATATTCAGTTGTCAAAAATGCAGATGGCATAAAAACACAGAAACAGATAAGTTATTGGAGGGGGGGGCTGCTTTAATAGAAACTAATCCATTGATTTTTAAAATTGATTATGTGCCTAAATATGTGCGTGGGTATCCAGTAAGGTCTTCACAGATACCTAAATGTTCTTTAAAAAAACCACATTTATCTGAATAGTTAGGTAATTAATACCTTGAGAGAAAAGGTCCAATGTCCAAGATAAAAATAAATGTTCTCCCACATAAACAGTGGTCAAAAAAGAAAAGAACAAGATGTCTGAGGAGGGAAAAGCTCCCTGATGACTTGTCCTTTTCCCTTAAAAAAAAAGAAAAAAAAGAAAGAAAAAAATTAAAATAGAGCAGAAGGAAATAGAAAGCTCTGCACAATAAAAACAACTACTGAGCAATTCTTGGGAACATTCAGTAAAGATTTCATTTGCAGTGTCTGAACTACAAGCCATTACTAATGAAACAGCACTACTAAGGGCATTCAAAAGCCCGATTATGGTCTGTAACAAGCTACCTGGCCAATCTCAAAGAGTTCAGCTGGAGGCTCTGCCTTCTCCTTCCTGACCCGTCCCCCTGAGAAAGAGAGAAATCTTGAAATACAGAACATACTCACAACTACTGTGACTGTTCTCTCCCTCAGCCCACCCTATTTTTGCCCCTTTTGCCTGTAAGACTAGTGGCATTTTGGTGTGAATACAAAGCCTCCTTGCGATGGATATAGAGTCAAGTGTTCATAATAAACTCATCTCTTATTGCTAGGCAACACTGAGCAATGTGAATTTGTCACTTCTGTTTGGTGCAACTTTCAATTTCACCTCCAACTGTAACAATATAGCCTGCTATATTTTAGATGCCACTGTGGTTGGATGCCATCCCAGGAAAGATGTGAACTACTACTGACAGGGAGTGAATGACTGGCAATGGGCATAAGCAGTTTTTTGATTCTTAAGCCTTGACATATAATTAATTGCTAGATTTATTCTTCTAAGAAAATCATACTTTGTGATTCCTATTTACTGGCTGCCTTTTAGAAAAGGCAAATGGAACAAACAAATTTCCAGCAAGGGAAAGTTTTGTTTGCCTGCTTGGCTTTTTTTCATGTGGTATTTGTTCTGTTCATATTTTTCTACTTCGACTGTCTTTTTGAGGTGTGGGTATAAGCAAAATTAAAATCTTAAGCACCCTCAATCAAGGAAGTATCTTTATTTCCAAGGCACATCCAATTATGTGTTTGAATCAATAAATTTCTTACTGCTGAATACCCCTTGCATCTAACACCATCCATTATCAAGGAGCTCAGATTATTGCAAAATGAATATTATAGTCACAATCTTCTCAATCTGAAACCAAACTCCCCATCCAATATAAAATAAGATTAAATATATTACATGCTATCTAGGCTTCTTTTATTTTTACTACAGGACTGATAATTTTGTTTTTAAAACCTTGGTGTGATTGTCTGATCTGGCTATGAGGTCTCAGCTCTTTGATCTTTAAAGAATTAGGTCTGTTTGAAGGGCAAAAAAGGCAAAACTGAACATTGATATTGCTTCACCACCTTTGTCTAAGACATAACTCGAAAAAAAGGACGAATTTATACTTCAAAGAAAATACATGTCTTTTAAAAAATCATCATCAAAATTTCTCTAAATGTTTTGAAACATTTCACAACTACATTAACTACAGAAATATGCCAAACAACTGAGAATCTTGGTAATATTTTAGTCTTTGCATATTTTCACTGACTCACTAAAAACAAAAGGAGTTTCTGTAACTGTATGAATGAACCATGGTATGTGCATGTTCTTTTAAGAAAGGCCAAGGGTGCAGTTCTATTTTCTTAGCTCTGCTTTCATATTTATGTGTCTCATTTCCAGCTCATTGCTGATGCCTTAGTTGCACTATCCATCAACACTTTTATCCTCCTTGTTCCTCAAAAAGAACATAAAATCCTTTTTTATGTCGTGGTAATATTATTGCAAATAAAAGCAAATACCAAAATCTTTATTAGTCTGCCAAAATAATAAACTATTTAATAAAAGCATGCTGTAAAAATAAGGTCATTTGCATCACTCAAGTTTCTTGCAGAAAATACAGAGAATTATTGGTCAAAAAGTACAAACTGACAGCAATTATTTCTACTGTTGATCTAATGCTGCCTGGAAATGGGTTAAAAATGCACTGAGGTTTCACAAGTTTTCTGTCTTTAAATGTTAGCTTTTAATGCTGTAGTATGCATAAGAGCCTGGGAGAATCAAATTTTTCAAAGCTGTTTTTTACCAATTTCATCCATAATGGAAGGAGGAGAGACGGGATATACCCTATTAGAAATCTTTGATGCAAAGCTCATAGTAACCTTCTGCCTCCCATACTGCCACAAGATTTATCATTCAAATATTTACCATTTTTATACTCCTTATTAATTGTGTTTGGTTAGGATTTGCATCAGCTTTAGCTGTATGGTTTTCTTTCACCTTCTCCTTTTTCTATCCTTGCAGAAGAGAGATCAATGAAAAGCTTCTATTTAAGAAGTTTGTTAAATGTTTAAAGTTCCTCATGCTGTTAAAATAATGTATCTAACGTCTGATCCTTTTTTCCTGTACTACAAACCTCACCATTATTTTCTCACTGCAGTTTCTCTTCCCATCTGGCAGTTTTGCAAATATGTTATTTGATAGAGCATAGAAAAATCAGTTGCAGTGATGAAATTTAAATACTGCTTCTGATGTCCCTGTCTGCTTTCCCAGAAGAACCTGCATATCAACATTGAAAATGAGCTAATCTTATAAATTTATATAATTATGAATTATCCCATTCATAACACAAAAAGTATTTCCTTTAATTGCCATAATCTAAATGATAAGAATGATTTTTAGAGCAATGGAGTTAAAAGGCTTATGAAAAGACTCTTTTAAAAATACTTACTACAATTATGTTTTGTATCTTACTCAGTTGTAAACTCCCATAATTCTCAAAATACTCTGCAAGGCATAACTATGTCGCTTTATATAGAGAAACTGAAACAAAGAGCAACTGAATAGCAGGAATGATCAAGCAGTGATCAACAAGTTATTGACCAGAGAATAAAATATCAAGATTCAGATCACTGGTGCTGTCTCATTATTTTTGGGCTCTATTGCCTCGTCTTCTTAAGTGCAACAGAGATGCTCCACTTCTTGAGAGGATGAGACCTGTATAGAGATGAAGTATTTTAAAAATACATTACATATATTGGAATAAGTACTTCATGGAGCCCTGTTAGTATATTCAATCATGCTTTAAACCATAAAGCAGCCAGGAGTTATTCTCCTTGCTTCACAGACTGCACACTGCTGAAAGCTGAATTAACTCCTCTATGAAATAATGCTTAGAATGCCACATGATACATGCAGGGTAGATAAAAGAATGCATGTTAGGAACAGTGCTTTTATTTTTTTTTTTAATGCTGAAGGTGTGGAAATTTAGTATTCACATCTATTTGTATGTTCAGTCAAGGTTAGTTTTTGTCTTGCAAACACCTGAGCCAGGTTACACACCACGTAACTCATATGTAGGTGAATCAGTCATTTCCAAAGTTTACTTGTTTGGATGCTGCACACAGTAACAGCCGTTGCTAAACTAACAGCTCTCAGATATATGCAGGACTGTGTACTTCAGGAGGAAGGTTGTCAAGTCCTATGATAATCATACAATTGAACCACAGAATATGTACAAGAGCTTCAGTAAGCAGTGTTATAGTTTAAATTAAAAGCACTTGCATTGAATGTGCCTGGTATTTATTGGGCTTGCTGTGCTATGTATACATCATTAAGACAGATGGGATTTTAAAGACTTAGATAATTGTATGAATGTTAATTAGAGCTTTGTCTATTCAGGCTAAGAGATGCAATAAAGATATCACAAAAACACATCTTTCAGAATATTGTATTTTGTATTACCTGTAAAACTCAGCAGATATGCAAGGGTCTTTTACAGATTATCTCTGAGCTGTGTTTTATATATAAGAGAATTTAGTAAATTGTTAGCAGCGAAACAAACCAGTGTAAGATTCCTATAGACAAAAAATCTGTGACTTGAAAAGACGATAGATTAGTAATATTCCCTTCAAATTGTTTTTCAAAAACCCACAAGCCCACCAACCAAAAAACCCAAACCCAAATAAACAGGCAATGGTGCCTAGCAAATTGCAATTAATGTCCACACAGCAAAAAACAGGGAGAGTCCTCTGGGTTAGTGGCACAGTTGACTATGGACAGAGAATCTGTGAAGTGAACCAGTAGTTCACAAAACTGCCTTTCAATCCTTGCAGATGGATGGTAAACTTTTGCTCTTCTCAGCTCATATTCCCGAAGTTGTAATGATTTTTTTAACATTACTGCAGAAATACCATGACTGCAAAACTGTTTGGTTTTGAAAATCATAATGCTTGTACAAAAACCAGAGAGCGGGTGTCCTGGTTTTTGTCATTGTGCAATATCTCAGGCATTAAAGAACCAATGGGAAAACCACAAGAGATCTTTTTGTTCAAAACCAGTTCTTATCAATATAGTAATCAGAAGTACCTTTCAGACTCTTGAAAAGTATTTCTTTACTTCAAAGCTTAAACAACATCAAAGAAAGCATACAGACAAAGCAGTGTTGGAAAGGAAGTAACATGCCCTTATTTTTAGCACTTGCCCACTTGTCACTCTTAAACTCTCATCTGCCTTTCAAATGTAGTGTAATCTAATTTTTATGCATACTGTATGCTCATACAGACAATTTCCTCATTTCAGAGTGTTTTGAGTTTGGTAAAGGTTTTTGTACTTTTCCTTAACCTGTTTCAGAAATAGCACTGTCACCATTTGTCTCAGTAACTTATAGGATGATGAAAATTGACATTTTTCTATATAGAAGTGAAAAGAATATTAGTTTTATCAAAGACTAGATCCCCTCTTTCCCTCCAGTTAGATGTGAATTTGGTCACTTCAGGGCTCACTGTGTAGGACGATTTTAAGCCATGGTCCCTGTGGTTGCAGGCTCTATCACCTAATAATTGACCATGACAGGAATTATATGTCCAAAGCCAAGGGGTAGAGTGAATAGCATATGTCAGGGTCAATTATAAGGTGGAAGACCCTGTGACAAAAAAGACTGCACTGATTAGAGCATGATGTTGACATGGGAGCTGAAGCTTCAATGTTATTTCAAAGGGCACTGTCACAGCCACCCTTCCTTCAGGACTCAAAATCAGAGGCAGATTATGTCAAGTGGTTTATACTACACATGATGTCATACAGTTCAATAGGACATTGAAAAGTAAAACTGATTTGCTGCTTCTTTTCAGCAAAGAAATGCTTTCTCTGTATCACTCAAAATTAAGCTCACTACTTGGCTAATTAGGTCAGAACAGCTCCATACTTACTAGATTAATTCTCTCTTGAAAAAATTAACTGTGAGATGAAGAGTATTAATGTGACACATTAAAATCTGCTTTGATTGTTGAAGTTATTAATGGTATTTTTACTGACAAAACTGAACAAATAGGAAGAGTGGAATGAAAATAAAATAGTCCTTTTTATTACTTACAACTCTCTTATATTTTATGGTACAGGAAGATTTCTGCAATGAAACAAATGGGCCAAAAACTTGCTGTTTGCTTATTCCCCTGAAACTTCACCAGCTTCAACCTACTCAAATGTTTTAATCAATGATGAAGTGCAGAACCATTAAGTAAGTGAGGAATGACCTCAAATAATATACTACTACAATAAGAGACAATAGTTCCTTTTTAGATTTTCATTGTAACAGTTCAATTTTCTGACTCTCTTCCTTGAAAGCTGTTTCTCTAAATTTCTGTGTCTCTGTAAAAATATCTCAGCAATTTCTGCCTACAAGATCCCAGTGGTTTAGCTTATGATGATGGAGAAGATACTGTAGCTTAACCTCATTAAATAGATAACTAATTTCTCTCTGTTCTTATGGATTATTATCCATGACCACATTTTTTTCGTGTGTGTTTTGCAGCCAATAGATGGCTAAAACTCCCAATAAATTAAAGCCTATCGTTTTACATTCAAATTTGTTGGATGATGAACACATTTTAAGGAATATTGAGCCTAGTCTCTTTCTTCCTCTCTAGAATGGTTAGTCTCTAACATGCAGAAATACTCCAAAATTTTTGTCTTCAGTCTTCATTGGAAGCTAATACAGCTTCATAGGAAACATCTCATGTTAGATAACAGGGACTTGGTTTTGAATCTTGTACATGTATTTCTCTGCAATAAACTCATCTCTGATTTACATTTTTTTCATGTATGATTAGATCAGCTCGCAAATTTGCTTTGCATTTAAAATCTCCACAAAAATTTGAAATCTTCATTTCTAAAACCCCAATCTTTTTAATAAGGGAGAAAAGTGGAGAGAATATAAAAGTGCTTTCAACCTGTAAATATAACATCCCCACTTAAGTTTTTAATTGCAATCAAAATTGATATATGTAGAAGAGAAACTCCTTTATTACTACAGGATTTCTGGTGACCTGGAGGTGGTCAGACATCGTTTTTTGTCTTGAAAGTACTTAAAGACTTCACATGGAGAAAAATACATTTAAATACCATGGATTATGCTTAACAGAAAATGGTAAATTTATGATTTTGCCAGTCACATTCAACAGTTTCTCTTGGTGGTAACTAATATTAGTGCTCTTACTAATAGAGAGAATAAAGATTTTGAACACTGAAAACTCATCTAGTCAAGTGAAAAAACTGTTTATTTGTGACTGAATATTAATTTAGCTTGCACTAGCACCTGATGGAAACACTGAGAGGCATAACCTTAGAAGGTTAATGTTATATCTTTGACTCTCTGAAGAATAGTAGATTGGTCAGTGAAGTTCATCAAAAGCTTAGAAAAACTGATACCATATAAGGACAATTACCTATTATTCAAGAACCTATATAATTAGGCTTAGGCTACCTTAGGCTAAATACCTTAGGCTCAATTCTGTCTGTCATAGTGGTCAATGAATACCAGTCTGAGAGTTCTAAAAAGTTCTATACAAAGGACAAAATAAAGTTGCTGAATTTCACAGTTCGGCAGAAAGAATTCAAATCACCTAAGAAAATGACAAGCCTTGCCTGACCAGAACTAAGAATGACAGGATTAGCAGTATATATATTCAGTAGTGTTTATATGGAGCACGTAAGAGCAAGGAGACCACAGGCCAAATAATTCATTCTTCACATAACAGCACTGATCACCAGGGCCATGTCTGTGTGAATGCAGATCAGCTTCAAGTCAATGTATGCCTATTTTGGTCTAAAAGGAAGCAATCAGTGTGACAAGGTGACCGAGCTAATCTTTACAGGTTGCTTTACCTAGGGCATCATGAACTGCTAGTGTGGTTATGCGGCATCCAGAGCAATACCCTACATCCATTGAGCTGTAGAAATGTAGACCATAGGACCTGGAGTCCTTGTACATCTGAATGGGGAGAGGTGCCGCCTGAGAAATTTCTTTTTCTCAGATTTTAGTAGTATGTCAATGCATCTCATGCTGACAAACCAGAATTTTTTTCTCAAAATATAATTCTAGTTTATCTTGCAGAAAAATTGAAAATATCCTGCTTACTGTGAAGTAAGTGAAAATTCAGGGAAGCTGTCGATGACAGGCAGCTAAAGGAACTCTGCAGACAGTTTCTTGGTTAAAAGTGCAACTGAAGTATTCTCCTGTAAAATCTCAAACCATTTTTCTATTACATAGAGAACTTGGGGTATTAAGAGCAGCAAAAATTTCTGCCATCTGTTAAACGAGGAAAATACCTCTGACTGTAGGAGAGTCAGAGCAGGACATGCTAATAAAGGCCAGTAGTGGCACACTGCCAGCTACACCCGTGAAAACTTCAGCATTCCTGTTCTGGACCTGGCAAGCAAAGGCAGAGACGATTTTCAAAACCTTTGTTTCAAAATGGAAATATTCTTCTAACGTTATATCTGCTTTATGTATGCAGTATTCTGTTACTTACTGGTGATTATAATAGGAAATCTTTTAATTAAGAACTTCATTAGTTCACCTTTAACTGCCAATCACCAGATAATTGGCCCTTTGCTAAGAGGCACTGCAGCTCAGGTATGCTAAAATGACTGTTTCTCAGAATAACTTACTGAAAGTAAGTTATTTTTGGAACTAATTTATAAGAGAACTTAATTAACTATTCCAGATCATTAGGGATACTGCATTGCTTTTTTCAATCCTCTGACAGGTTCCTCCAGTTTTACTAATTCATTATCATTATTTTCAACTTTCTAGGCAGAAAAGGGTGAAAAAGAAACACTGAGCCATTACAGGCCTTCTGCACAAAATAGCCAGTACTACCCCAAGATAAAAGGCAACTTTGGTGGATTTTATTGTTTGAGCTGCTGTGGCAGTACAGCAGAATGTCTTGGAGCAAGCAGTTTGAGAGATGGTGCACTGTCTTTTGTCCACTGTCATATGGAAGAACTTTTTAAGAGCAGTGACACCACACAAGAGCTATTCCATTAGGTAAATGAAAGGAAACAGATTTTCTCATAGAATATATTCCACATAATTTGAAAACAGCATCCTTTTGAGTAAAATGCAAATTTGTTTTCAAACTCCACTTTAATAATTCAATTTTGATATGTTTCTCAAATTCTGGGACCCAAATGCCACTTTTGTATTAGTGCAAATAACTACTGATGTCTTCATCAAGTAGCAGCAAAAATTCCAGTTGGAGTAGTAAATGAAGCAGACCTTGGTCGTACAGTATTGTACTTAACTTCTACTTTAAACAAGTCTGACTTCTAAGTGGAAATTTGTTTTTTTGGAAGCTATAAAACTGAATGCAATAGAATCACTCCCCCAAAGCCCAGCTATATTGTATCAACAATAGATTAATAATAACAGACTTTTCTGAAAATGCAGGACTTCAGAATTAATCTTTGCAGACCTTCTAACAATGCCTAGAAAAGATCTTTACAAGTCTTTGAGTATTTGTTCTAAAGCTGTCTGATTACAGCTACAGATTATATGGCCTCTCTATTTCACAGAGCAGTAGAATAATTTATGTACATGATTTTTACTTTCCATGTATCATTGGTAAGTATTCCAAATAAGCATATTCTAAGGGTTCACAACTACTAGCCAAATTATTCTTTTTTTGATAATAAGTAAGTAAATATGCATCATTCAAACCCAGAAAATATAGAAGTGATGTATCACAAAATTACCTTCCTCTTTTTTTATTTTCTGGGCAATAAATCAAATAACTTTGTTCTGCCTTTTTTTACAGTTCCTCAGAGGTCTGGTTATTTTCTACTAGTTCATGTACTACACAGTATTGTTTCATTCATTTTAGTAATATCTGCTAAAAATCTCTCTTCTAGTTCAGAACAGGTCTTCATTACCTTCATGAGCTAAAAAGAGAAGTCTCAAACCCTAAAAAATTCCTGTGGTTTCATCAGAATTTCACATCTAAGACACCCTCCTTTAGATCACCTCAGATGTTCTGAAAGATTTACACATTATGTCATCATCAATAAACTAGTAGGAAACTCAAACTCCCTGTAAGCAGTTCCGAGGCAAGTCAAATATTCAGTTTCATAATGCCAGCCTGTGGTGGACAAAGCATGAACTGAAGATTTATTTTTTTTAAATGTACGCTTTTTGTTATTATTCCAATACAGAAAAATCTATTTTGTGTTTACTACCTCTTCACAACTATTTAGCAAATAAGTTTTATATCAATTGTCATTTCTTAAGTTTTCAAAAGTGTATTTAGGAAGGCATCATCACCTTCATATCTGCCCATAACTATTCATCCCTATTTTACAGTGATTTACTGTATAAATCATGTGCTGACTAAAATCATCTTAAAAAAAAAAAAAAAAGTGGCTTTTCAAGCTGTTTCATGAGCTGTACATAAAAAACCCCCGTATATTCTTGTTTCATTACGCATTTATTTTGGAACATTTATCACTATAGCAAAGTGCCTTTTTTTAGAATGCTTTCTTCCATCTTATCTCTTCCTGGGAACTTCATACTCAGCAGCCTATGTGTAAGGAACTAATGTAAAGCCTAAGTGGTACAGATTGTTATAAACCATTGAATAATATCATGTTACAGGGGACTGGTAAGTTAGCACTCACAGTTTATACAGCACTTATCGAAGCCTGGAGGGACTAAGCCTTCTGTGATACCTGCAGCATTTGCTGCAACTGAGTTCAGCAGGAGCCACGAACGGGCATTCCTGGTCACTGCAGGCGGCAGGCTGGCACTGCAGGGAGCGGGCAGCGCCGGGGCTCACCCGGAGGCACTGTGCTGGTCCCGCTGACCCTGCACATCAGGCTCCAGCCAGGGTGGGCAACCAAGCACACATCTGTGGCTTCTTGCCCCACTTTAGTCTCACAGGCCCTAGGAACGAAAGCTCGGAGAGTGGCGGGCCCGTAGACTGCTGCTTGAAACCCTGCCACCATACCAACAGAAATGCCGTTATCTGCTGATAGAGGACTCCTAAAGTTAGTCTAGCAATAGAGTTTCTTCGAGAGAACTAACCCACGTTTCTCCTGTGACATGGGGGAAATAAACTTGTGTGTCAGGTGTCGAAAGACTGGGCACCTGGGTAAGCTTGTGACTTAGCTTGCAAACCTACAGGGGTGTCTGTCATGTGCGCCATGGCAGGATTGGTCAGAAAACTGGCCCAGAACAGGGATCAGAGGAGGAGACCCGATTTTCTGTCTGGAGCAGCTGAAGCTGAGGATGCAGATGGACATTTTGTGCTCGCCTGCGAGCGGAGAGCAGCGAGGCAGCCTGGTCAGTTCTGCTGTTCCAACCTCCCCGCTGCCGCAGTCACTGGTCCGCGGCGACTTGTACAGCCCCGCAGCAACTCCTGCCCTCCCAGCGGGCCCTGCTGGCCTCCCTGCCCCGGGCCGCGCTGGAGTTGCGACTATGCCCTACAGTCCCGCGCCGGGCACCCCGAGGGGAGGGGGTGGCCCCCTCGGTCGGCCCTGCTCCCTAGGCAGCAGTCACTTGGACCAGGTCCGCGGTTCTCCCATGAATGACACAAGGCAATAGGCAGGCGCGGGGGAAGCGGCAGGAGGGCGATGCCCTCACACGGGCGGGCCGGGCCTGCCAGCGCGGCCGCCCTGCCCTCCATAGGCGCCCGGCGCTCTGCCTCCGCGGCCGCGCCCTCCTCCCGCCCGCCCCCGGGCCGCGCCAGGGCCGCACCGCCCAGTCCGGCGCGCAGGCCCGCGGCGGAGGCAGCGCACCTCCCCGGCCACGGGGGGCCAGCGGCTCGCCGAGCCTCGGTCTGTGCAGGCAGTCTGCCGGCCTGCCCCGGGAGGAGGGCCCGGTAGAGGAGGCGGCCAAGCGGTAGCGGTAGCAACGGAGGTGCCGGCAGCGTGCGCAGCCCAGGGTGGCTGTGCGACCGGGCTCCTTCCCCGCTGCGCTTGCCGGCTGTCGCCCACCTCCCTGTCAGTGTTACCGCCCCCGGCCTGCGAGCAACATGAGAGTAGTGGCTTTGATCAGGTAATGCGCTGACGGAGCGCCTATGTGAGCGAGCGAGGGGCGTCTCGCAGGCGGAGAGAAGGCTCGGGCAGAAGCCCTGCCCGCCCGGGGGTCGCGCTCCACCCAGCGCCACCCGGGAGACCCGCCCGGCCCTTTCCGCTCGGCCTTCCCGCCCATGCGTTTCCTGCTGTCTCCCTTCCCTTGGCTTGGCGACTCGTTCGCAGGCGGCTGTTGGCTCTCCCTGTGGCCCCTGGAGTGGCCGCCTGCGAGTGCGGCGGCGGGCCGGTCCCTGCCTGCGCGTAGAGACTGGGAAGAATTCCCGCGTTACGGCGGAATTCAAGAATAACCGGTGTATTTTTAAAATTAAGCAAAAACCAAACCAAACATCCCCACAACCAACCAACACACCCGCACCCCCCCAGCCAAAACAAGACCTACAGTTATTTCCCCCAGTCGCTTGCTCTCCGATATCCCGGTGTCCCGGGTTCTTCGTCTGCAGCGAGGCGAGAGCCGGAGCCGCTCGGGCCGCCGGCAGCGCCTTCGCCGGGGGCGCCGAGCGGGGGCCGCATGTCCTGCTCTAAAAAGAGGGTTCTGCTCAATTGCAGTTCAATATCCAGGTGCTTTTGCTTTCCAAGTATCTTAAGCTCTTTCAGGGTTGATTTGCTCAACTCTTAATGATAGGTTTTTGTAGTGTGTTTTTTTGCGAGAGATTAAATTTTGCCAGTTTTAAAATGATGAATCTAGCTCGTTTCAGTCGTTGGAGTTGGACACAGACGTGTCAAGGGTTGCTGTGCTTGCCATCTTCCCCCAAACCCCCTTCTCTGTCCCATGTTTTTTGTAAGTTTCTTTGTTAGTTTCTGCAATTCTTGTTTGGTTTTGTTGTTTTTTTTTTTTAACAAACATTTTCTAATGACACATATGTGTTTTTCTTGAAGAAACAAGATTTAATTAAAAAAGAACTGGCTAGGAAGCCTCTAAGTGGAAAAGAATTGTGCAGATGTGAGCTGTGTATTTTTATTTTTGGGTGCAGTAGCTATTTACTTAAGCCAAAACATTTAATGTATTAAATTCTTCAGGGAATGTCTAATATCAAACCTTGTTGAAACTGAGGTTTGGCCACAACAACTGCAAATCATTCCAAACCTCATGCAAAGGAGAAAATACAGGAAATGTTGTCTGTTTTTCTAGATTTGCACAAATATGGTGTAGAGAAAATCAGCTTCAAATTTTTTTATTTTATTTTATAGATAAGTCGTTATCTTTCAGGATTATTTACTTTGATATTCTCAAAGCAGAGGAATGTGTTAAAAGGCAGGATGGAATAAAATCCTATAAACAGGTTTCTAACACAATTGCTATTTTAATGGTCTATTTTACAAGGATGGATTTAGTTTCAGTAATAGTTTTAAGAAGAGTTTTAAAGAGACATCAAAGTGTCTGAAGTCTTTGTAACAGAGCTAGCCAAAGATCAGAGGGGGAAAAAGTATTTGAAAAGTGCTTCTTTTGCAAAGGTCAGGATTATGTATGAAAGTACTTTAACCTGTTTTTTTTTCCTTGTAGAATGTTGGCCACACTAAAAGTTGATAGTCTTGTTTTAAGGTGGTATTTATGGGGTAGACTCTGCATTTTGTTTTGTGCTAAATTATCGACATTTTAAAGCCAGTCTTCAACCTGAAATATGATGTTTTTCAACTCTTTAAAATTCTTCTACAATTTTCTTAACTGTAAGATACTTGTCTATAGAAAGGAATTTTGCTTAGAAGTCCTTTATAGGTTCATATCTTCACAGTTATCCAGGGCTTTTTTTCTTCTGGTATTTTGTTTGTAAGCCTGCCTGTTAACATACTTGGAGAACCCTGACTGGCCTCACTTTGGAGCTTTCTACAAAAAGGCCTTGTGTTTTTTTTCTGTGCTGGGAATTGAGAGTGGTCCCCAGGCTAACTCAGTACTTGTCTTCATCTCCTTTCTGTGGACTGTTCTGAGTTCACCGTCCTCCCATGGGCATGGGCTGTCTGGTGTCGTTGGTCTTAACCATACTGTACTTTACATTTAGTTTGGAAGATCTTGTGGGTGGGCACCATGTCGTTTGTTTCTTGGTACTGGTAGTTTTTAGGCCTATGGTAAATAATACAGAGAATAAATAACAGGACAGTAGCATGTGATTCAGTAAGCACAGATTTCCATCTACTAACTGGTGGTTGAATGTAAGCAATATGGATATCAATATCCATCTTAAAATGTCTTTATGTGTATATATAAATATATATATATACATAAATTAATTGAAAGGATGAGTAGATTTATTCCAGTGACATTTTCATTTTTTATTTCAATTTTTTAAAAAATATTAAAATGCTGTTAACAGCATAGGCAGTTATCTATTGTCATACAATTATTTTTCTGAAGTGCTGTTTTAGCTGAAATCAGAACTAGTGGGAGACTTTTATTTTTTAGCATAAAGTCATTCAGAAAGAAAAGTCTTTGTCTCATTACTCTGTTAAGCCTGGAAGTTCAAATTATTAAGAGAATTCTGTCTACATTTTCGAGCTATCAAGAATGGTGTCCAAAAGTAATGAATGATTTTAAATTTTTTTTGTGTCCGTATATAGGTTAGAAGAAAGTTGCCAGTATGCATTAGAAGAATGTTAAGTAGAGATGGACCCTTCAAGTAGGATTCTTTTATATTTATATTTACTTTTTAGCACTGAAACAGAAGCAACTTCTTTGTGAAAATCTGTTAAGTACAAAAGGATACCATGTTTTACACCATTTCTACTTCGGGTTTGAATTACACAACAAATTCAAGACAGCATACAGAATTTTTGCATAGATAAAAGCAGAGATTGAGGGGACTGGCTAAAGGGTTACATTCCTCTAGGGCACTTTCAAGCTTTTGTGTAGAGGGATAGATAAAAGAGAGAGCTTAAAGCTGGAAATTCTGAAGAAGTTTGTTTCAAAATCACATAATCATTTAGTTTGGAAAAGACCTCCAAGATTATCAAGTCCAGCATTTAACCGATCACCACTTGTCAATTAGGCCATAGCACCAAGTGCCATGTCCAGTCAACGTACATTTTGTTGTACATCTCCAGGCTGCACCACCTCCCTGGGCAGCCCATTCAAATGCTTGACAACCCTTCCCATGAAGAAATTCTTCCTGATGTTCAACTTGGACCTCCCCTGGTGCAGCTTGAGACCATTTCCTCTTGTTCTTCACTTGTTTTCTGGCCTTTCAAGAGGCCAAGCCCCATCTTGCTCTGACTCCCTTTCAGGCAGAAATAGCAATAGTGTGACCACAAGGAGCACAACAGTTAATTGTAGCAAGGACTGCTTGTACTATATGTTCTCCTGTGCATGTCTTAGTGATTCTAAAACAAAATGCAGTTTTACAGAGCTTGTATACATCTCTTTTGCTGTTCCTGCATGGTTTTTGTGCCTTGGCATTTAAAGAAGCTGCATGGAATCTCCACTTGCAGTTGTACTTTGAAGGCCAAGAGTCTGAACATGGTTCTTTTAAGCAGTGTGTATTCTAGAGCACTTTTACTATAGATTGTAATATTTCTTTTTCTATTGATTAAAATCCATAGAGATACTTTTTCAGTTACATCAAGAGAACAGAATTCTTTCCTCACTGGTAGCAGAAAAGGTTCCTGTAGATCTTGAATGAATGTCAAAATTAATTGTATTCTCTGTGTTGGAGTATTTATTATCTTTTGTCCTCAAACAAGAGTATGGTTATGTTTCCTTTTATATTTTTTACTAGCATTAATCATTTTTATTTGCAGCAAAATACGGTAAAAAATTCATATGTTCTATGCAGTGTCAAGTGAAACTACTGCCTATAATAATAAAAGTTTTTGAGAATGGCAAGTATGTTCAAAATATTGAAGGTTTCGGCAACATGTCCCATGAAGGAGAAATGTTATTCCTGACATAGCATCAATGAAGTTAGAGAAGACCTCTAAGGCAACATGTCCCATGAAGGAGAAATGTTATTCCTGACATAGCATCAATGAAGTTAGAGAAGACCTCTAAGATATTGAGTCCAGCCATCAATCTAACACTGCCAAGTCCACCACTAAAATGTGTCCCTAGGCATCACCTCTGTATGACAGACCCAGTTTAAAAGGATTACTAATGCTGGCGACTCAGTGGAGCAGATTTTTGGGTTTTGATCCAAATTAACTAGTAATGAGTACAGAGTAATTCGTCTCTGGAATAAAAGACAGTCTTTGAGGAGATTCCAGTGTCAGGGGTTCTTCATGTAACCTCTCAGATTAATAGTAAGATACAAAACTCTTTATGTGCTTTATGGTTACTGTATTTAGGCACTATACAGGTGTAGTAAATGTATGGTGAAATATTTCTTCTTCTACTGTTACTATTCTACAGCTCTTCATATTTCAAAACTTTATAAACAGCTCTGATAATCCTTATTTTTGAACAGTTAGTTAAAAGTTATAAGGGACTAAAACTTTTATCAGTACTTTTAATTGCCACTATTTTCTTTTCCTTGCAGTGGTGGGAAGGACAGTTGTTACAATATGATGCAGTGTGTTGCTGCTGGACATCAGATTGTTGCTCTAGCCAATTTAAGACCTGCTGAAAATACAGGTATGAAAGCCACATTTCTTACAGGAATTTTTTAAAAAATAGATTAGAAACAACAGAATCACAACCGTGCCTGAATTAAGTTCCTATATGTGTTTTTGTCTGGTTTTGCACACTGAAGGCCAGTATGGAAACCTGAAACAGGTATCTAAAAGAAAATGCTATGAAGATGTATTAAGTGTATTTTTCCTAAAAGGAAAAAAAAAGCCCACAAGAAGAGAAGATCAATTAAAAAAAGGCTTACACAATTTGAAAATGAGAATATTGATATCCTGGAAGTAAACAAAGAGGTTGTGTGAGGTCAGTAGCACAAATGCTGAAAGTTGATAGATTATGTCATCAACCAAAACTAGCACTGTACTTCTAGAAATACTCTAAACTGGTGCTAAACTAAATGCTGTAAACCGTTCCAGCTGCCAAAAATGTGCCATTGTGCTGCTGCTCATCCATTTTTATCTTTGTGTGTCTTTCTCCATAATTCTAACCCAGCGTCTGTGGACTGCATTGAAGAACTGATGTGGGTTGAAATTGACCTTGATACACGTATTTTTCCTGCTTTTTTCCTTCCTTTAAGGCTGGAATGATTTTTTTGATCAGTTCCTCATGGGCTTCACTTTATTTCTATGAAAAAGGATGTGAGAAACTCAGGTAGTCAATATGAGGTCAGAGGGTGAGTTAAGTATTTGTATATTGGACTCAAGCGCAAATTGAAGTGAGACCGGAAAAGCAAGTGAGTTGTTTCCAGTTGGTAGGGGAGAATGCGAAAGTATAAAAGTATGTTAACTAGGTTCACTGTTCAACATATGTTCAGCAATTAAGTATGGTATTTGGTAACTGTACAGTAGGAGGGTACACAGAAAGGGAAGGAAAAAGGGAGCTGCCTTCACAAATGAGTCATGGGCAGAACTGGCAAATGCTAGGAGAGTATAGGAAAAATTTATTTTCTGGGTAGCTAGGACATAATAATCTCTAATCTTGTTGAAATATGTTGTCTTCAAACTAATTTATCCTCATCAGAAATGTAGAATATTATCATTAAAATCATAAAATACTCTCTTTAAGTGTGTAGTTGGAAATTTTATAGAAAGTTAATTGAGGTGCTTCAGGCAGTAGTGGATTCTACGCCATTCTTTTTATTTTATCTTGTACCACTGTTGCCTGGAGAGTCTCAATTAATAAAGAAACTGTGTATTCTAAGAAGAATATCACTTAAAGACCTTGTCATGTTCATGGATGTGGAAATCAGTGAATTTTCCTTTAAGTCTACTCTTCTGGCCTAGGTTGGTTAGTTGTGACTGGGGGTTTGAATATGCCTGTTTTGTGGAGAGCCGTATCTGTTGTGTGGCATCAAAGGTGACTGACCTAATTGTTACATCACAAATTAGTTATCTTGGTCAGTTACAGACCTTCTTCTTTGCAAGATGTGCTACACAGGTAGACAGCAGAAATGCTTATGTCTCCTTGTAAATTCTGCAAAGCACCAGAGTTACAAATTAGCATTAAAACAGTGAACTGTAATAAGCTTGTAATAAAGTGGAGATTTCGCCAACAATAACTTATTATTTTATCAATCTGTTAGAAATATTATCTAAAAAAATTGTGTAAATTATTTATTGTATAGTTTGAGATGTAATTCTCATTAGTGATACTTGCATTTTTAGCTGCTTTTTCCTTATCTGCTGGCTACAAACTGCTTGTAAGAAAATTTGGTTAATTTTTTTCTCATGGTTAAGGAAATAAGCTTTTTGCTTATTAAACAGTGTCAAAACATTATAGTGGTCTGCTTTTATTCTACCTAAGCAGAGATAGTCTCCTTTTGTGATGACCATAACAATTTTAACAGTAAAGTTTTTGTAAATTTTGGCAACCTATAGCTTGTTCTCAGTGTTGCAATGCATTACAAATTTCTTGATCTGAGTGTTGAAATACATCTGAGTTTGTGCCTTTGTCCTGTGTTCCTATTAAAATTACCCTGTGAATGCAAGGAGAATTGAATCGATAGGAGATTTTTTGGATAAGGCAGGAAGAAGGAAAGGCACCACAATTTGCAAATAGGCAGCATGTTTGTGACAGATGTCTTCCTCTCCATACGTCTGTTGGGTGGGGAAATCTATTTTTTTTTCTTTCCATGTTTATAGTGGTGTTGTCACCAAACATCTGTTTGTGAACTGAAAAATATTAACATTTAGATTTTCTCAGTGCTTTGTAGTATTGTGATTATCTGTAATTTTTGCAACAATGTACCTAATATGGTTGTTTCTTAATTGTGGCAGGGCAGACTGATGAATTGGACAGCTATATGTATCAGACAGTAGGACACCATGCCATTGAACTATATGCTGATGCATTGGATTTGCCACTCTATCGTGGTTTTATAAAAGGTACCAGTGTAAATACTGGAAGAGTGTATACTGCATGCCAGGAAGATGAGGTTGAAGACCTTTACCAGCTCATGAAACTTGTTAAGGTATGCTGATTGAAAGCAATTATATAGTTAGGGATAATTATATTAATTCATTTATGAATTTAAGTAAATGATCCTCTTAGGTATGTAAGGAAAACTTTAAGAAAAAATGGAAAACTTTTACAGGTTTTATTTCTATTCCTTTCTTCTTCTTTGCTCTGTAAATATGTGGTGTAACTATATTCCTTTTCCCCCAATGTAAGTCACACTTATTAATCCTCATTTCAAGCCAAAACATTTTTCCTATTTAATGAAAACACCTGTAACTGGAGCTTGGCATATACAGCAAAAAACATAATTGTGACAATCATCTATAAATAGAATATTTATCTTATTTTGCACTTGTAATAATGTATCATTTGATTACTGCAATGAGAGATCTTTTGGATTTTATACATTTAGGAATGTGTGGGAATTAAGGTCTAGAGATTTCCATTTGAGTACACTTATGATGTGTAAACCAGAATCTGTTATTTGTTTGTATGTTGCATGTCATTCTCCAAGTATTACCGAGTATTTCACAATGGTAGTTTTGATTCTGGTAGACCTGTGATTATATTATAATATATGACGCAGTAACAATGACATATATCAATCCTTTTTATCTATAAAATGAATTAAAGAGAGACAATGAGCCCACTTTCTGAACCACTTAAAATTTATTCTCTGGTCTTTTTCAAAATCTTTGATAAAGTACTTTATTTCTACCAATACTAAATCAGACCTCATTGAAAAAAATAGAAAACCCCCTGTTGACTCTAGAGGTTTTTTACCATGTTTGTGTGAAGATGCTTTGTCCATTCCAGCTAATTGTGTTGATTACTGCAGTGCGCAGTACTAAAACCAATACACCGTTGAGAAAATCATAACTGCTATTTTAAAGAAAGTAAATATGTGATTTTATTGATCAAACTGGTATGGACTACTTAATGAAAGTTCAGATAAAGATGTTTGTAGTCTTCATGTCAGTATTGAACATTTTCTAGCTCGCTTTCCTTCATTAAAATCTTAATTGAGATTCATGAACCTAAATACTTCAGGCTTTATTCTGTATTCAGTTAAAAAAAAAAATCAAATTGCAGATAAGACCTAAGAATGTGGTTTGAGTGCAGAGTACTTCCTGACCCATCTTGGAGTCAAATGTTGCATCTTGTAAATATTTTTGGCAAGGATTCTTTTCTTCTAATGTAAAATCAAGATCATAGACCTGTGTTGGAGTATGAGACTGCAGAGCAGAATAGTTCATGTAGGCGGTACAGCCTCTAGTTGTGCTGGGGAGGCTTAGGTTGGATATTAGAAACATTTCTTTACTGAAAGGGGTATCAAGCATTGTAACAGGCTGCTTGGGGAAGTGCCCTGGAGGCGTTTAAAAGTTGTGTGGACTGGGTGCCTAGAGACATGGTTTAGTGGTGGACTTGGCAGTGTTAGGCTAATGGTTGGACTTCATGATTTCAAGGCATTTTGCAACCTAAATGATTCTATGATTATGCTCTAGAGTGCTTCACAGAGGTTTTAAATGGAATGTGCATATCTTGCAATACAGGAATCGAAAGAAATATGATACAGCAGTTTTAAATTATTTTTGAACCACGATAGTATTAGAAATTAGAAGGACTGATATCTACTGTCTCTTAAAGCTGCATGCTAACAGCTTTCTGCTGCTGGGTAAGGTAATAAATTACTGATCAATTTAATTAAAAACGGGCAAATTAGTGGCAATTAAGATGATACTTCCTCTACAGTTCTTGCTGTCTTTGGAGGAATGGATCCCTGACATAAATTAATGCTAGTATTAAATCTTGACAACTTCTGCTTTGGAAGTTTGTACATGATAATTATAACTATAGTTGAAAGAGATGTTATCATGTTGTCTGGAACTAAATAACTATTTATTTCCTATATAGAAATATTAAACCCACAATATGATATCATCAAGTTATAAATATTAATACACTGTCTTTATGTTACACTTGTATAATGATGTCTTTACAATACAACCTAGCTATGGAATTCTGATACAAAAGTTTCAGTAAGTGTCTTGCATATTTTGATGAATAATTGCAAAATTATGAGGAGTTATACTTATAAACGTATAAACTACAGCAACTGTGATATTTTAGTTTTAAGAAGACTACTAACTTTTTTTTTTTTCCTGTGTTAGCAGTAACTTTGAAAGGTTTCTGGTTTTATTTTGTCACATTTTTTAATAACTGCTATTTAGTGGCTTTACCATTTAAGTCTTAATCACTGAGGATTTTGCTTTGGATTTTTTTTCCCCAGATGTTAATAGTTTTAAACAGAGAAGTCAATTTGCATTCTCTTGAAGGGAGGGGATGAATTCTGTGGAAGCCTTGTCAAAACCATCTTTGAGTGACTGTAATTTTAAAACACTGGTCAAACAACATAGCTCTTTTTTACAGTAAATGGTTTGGGGCCAGGACTACAGGAAAGGTGTCTAAATCAAAATCACATAGTGTACCTTACTTTCCATTGGCAAAGAACACTTTTAGTGCAAGTACTTGTTTAGTAAAAAATTAAAACAAAACACTTTAAAAAAACTGTATGAATTTGGAAGTATGCAATGTTTTTAAAAACAGTGCTATGAGAACAAGATTTCTAAAGAGTTAAATATTCCCTCACAGTTCTGCAAAACCCAGGACAACAGTCCTGTTCTAGTTCATGTGACTCAGTGAGTGATACTGACTGTCATTGACTGTGAACCTATTAATTTTATTGTCACAAACCCAGATGATTGATAGGTATAAAGGAATTTTATATTTATTTTTTAGTTGCCTAATGCCATGTTTTAGATTCTGTATTCAGTACATATTGTGAAACATATCCAAGTACTTATATGATGTCTAAATATATCTTACTATGCAGTCTCCACCTAATAGTACACTATTTATTTCATGAGACATGTAACTCCTGAACTCTAAAGAATAATTTATTCTCCTCTCAATGTTACTGAATAGGGATTACTGATATCCTTGTTTGTCCATGTTTGTTACTGTCCGTATTGGAAATTTTCCTAGCCAAGCCTGTAAGCACTAGAGTTTCTTAGTTACCTGAATTATCTTTTAGGGGTTTTATAATGGCACTGTCTTTGAAATGTGGTGAGAATCTGTATTTCTTTTTCTCTAGTGGCAAGAAAGACGGGAGCATTAAGGCATTTTTGTGAAACTTTCGTAGGACATTTCTATTGAGGCAATATTTAACTGTTCTGTCCCCTTTTCAAAGTAGTTATGGTCTTGTTCAAGTAATACAGTGATGCTTCATGCAAGCACATACACAAGAGGTATTAGATGAGTTGAGTGTTGGGTTGTTTTCTGTATCTCATGGAACTATGGCCTAACTTTTGTTTAGGGCAATGGTTGTAGCAGCTTCCAGACTAAACAGACCAATACAAGATACTTTATCTTCAGTAGACAGTTCTGTTCTCTTACAAATCCTTTGCCTTATCTACTCCATAAGTCTTTGCCTTTGTTTGGTAAGTTTCCTAATTTGTAGAATTCTTGAACTTGGTAAAAATGTCTTTCTTCTAGCTCCTCTTTTTCAAATTTTTGATGACATGCTTAATTGCTTTCTTTTAATCAGCATTTTAAAAATTGATAATTTTTGTGGTGGTTTTATATTTACCCATGTTTATTATAAATAATGCAAATGGATTTTTACTGGATTTTGAGTTTTAACATGTTATTTCTGTCAGAGTCTTTTTGTTGTGCTCTTTGTGGATTTAGAACCCGCAAGCTTTCAAAAAATATGGAGTTCACTTGAAATAAATCTATATATTGGCTCTCAGGACTGAAGCAATATTAATTATGAAATCATCCATTGATCATCTGCTGAAAAATAAATATTAATGTTGGATATATATGATGTTTGAAACATTTGAATAATAGCAGCCTTTGGTTGTGGCACTGTTTCATTTCATCAGTGATGTAGAATGGAAGGAAAGGAGATTTATTTTCTAAAATATGGTTGCATTTTGAAACAGTGATCTTACAACAGTCAGTCACTTAGAATGAGTAACATTTTTTAGTTACAGAAATAGAGAGTTTAATAATACAATGTAACTCCTGTATTTAATAATTACTTTTTAAGAACAGGATCATGATTTTTTTAAATGGTCCAAGTCTGATGTTTAGTGAAGACAGAAAGTGTTGCCATCTGAGTTAAAATTGCAATAGCAATGCCATTTTAGATGTCACTTAAGATATTTCATCTCAGACAAAGTACTTGAGCTGTGTGAGTTCAGATGGAATAGAAGTAACTTAGGTCCTATCAGTATTCAGTGGAACTCCCTGAGATTTCTTCAGGAAAAGTTCTTCAGGGTTTGAGATGAATGGATGGAATATAAGGTTATTTGTGGCCTTCAGATAGGGATTAATTCCATCATGGAACCTAAAACTTTCAGTTCCTTGATATTGCTAATAGTCTTCCATGCTAAGGAAATGGTCTTTCTTTTACCCTTCTCCAGAATTCAGCTGCTGTGGCCAATGGGTAAAATGAGTTCTCAGATTCAGTGTGATTGCTGACTTTCTGTGACTTTTGCACAAAGATTTAGGTGCTCCTACCAGGAAAAATACATGGATAAATGTAGTACAGTAATCTGTCACAGCATTGCTTCATTGTCCTCTGTTACAAGACACATATAAAAGAAACTGTAAAGTATATAGGAATAATCACTTGATTTTTAGATGTCTGGTATATATGGCTTCAGTTGTAGTATGTACATGATGAAGACTTGTAGTTACTCTTAACTCATACAAATAAGGTTTGCAGAATTTCTTAGGAGTCTTAAGGAGGCCAAATAATTATTAGTTGTAGAATCCTGATTGACTTGAAGAATCTGTAATCTGAGGTCCTCAGCATGCTCTTCAACAAATTACTTTTGTAGTTTATGAGTTCAGACAAAGCAAGTGGTTTTCCCCTCTCACTTAGGGAATCGCAGAGTTCAGAGGCGTGCAGAAGAGTTCTGTTTTAGTAATCTCCCATGTTTTCATTGAAGAAAATTTTCCCTGTTATGATTTGAATGGTCTGTAGATACATGGATTAATACCTTGGAGTTGTATTTCTCAATATTTTGGAGAAATAAAAATTATACAAAGAGGTAGTTTTCTTTATGCTGAATTTCCAAAACAATCACTTCTCCATAAATTTTGTTGCCTACATTGTGATTATTGCAAATTACTGTGCCCTTAATATATTGATAGATTATCTTATCTAATTCAACAGTTCAAATACAGAATTTTTGTATGGCAAATGAAATTATACCATAAGTATTGAAAAAAAATTGTTAAAAGATCTTCAATGCCCAGTTGAAGGAAACCGTGATAGATAAAACAATGGAAGTTATGGATTGGGCCCTTTAGTAGTTGTGTAGATTTAATGAACATTTGGAGACCACATCTCCTAGCACAGTTCTTTCTGTCTTTAAACATTCAAGTTAAATGGGAACTTTTAGAAATTGTATGAAGTGGTTGCCTACACTGACAAGATATAAATAAATGTGCTTCTTGATAAAATAAGATTTTTTTTGAGGGAGAAAATATTTGCTGTGTTTTTTCATAGACTTGGTTCCTTCACCTTTTATTATGAGTAAATTTTTATCTGCAAGGATTTGGATTGTCCTTTTACCCTCATTGTGTTAAATGATTACAAATTTTTGATCATGTTATTTTTTCTTTTAATTAATTCTGGATTGGCATTCCACAGTTTCCTCCACCTCGGGAATGACTGTTGTCATTAGCAGTGAATAAAAGTGTGAATGAAGGGAAGAGGGTAAGAAGTAATTGCATAGTTGGGAGTGATTTAAGCAGTGTAAAAATAATTATGTGTCTTGTTTCATTCAAAACACAGGGTATATTTAGTTGTTGGGGGGGGTTTGTATGAATTTTAAAAGGAGATGGGAACAAAGAAATTTTTTTAATCAATAGGATGCCTGAAATTCTGTGTGTGTCATCTGACCAGTTCAGGCAGTGTCAGGATTTTAATTTTTTTTTTTTTTTTTTTTTTTTTTTTTTTTTTTTTTTTTTTTTTTTTTTTTATTAAGAGGGGGATCTTCGGCAATGTCTTTGTGGTAGTTTCTTACTGTGAGAAATGTTGAGCTTTATGTAAACAAAAAAGTCACTCTATTTCTCCCTGTTAGGTGCGTGGAGTTGTTTCCACTCACTCCCTGTCTTGTTGTGTTAATACTGAATAAGCAGAGACAGTCAGGCTGGTGGTGAAAGATGGTAAGCAACCCTGAGGGCTTGTTCTGGTCAGCTTGAAACCTCTGATTGCCAGGTTTTCCTAATTTCCCATTTCCAGGGCATCTCTAGTGTGACCTTGCCTGCTGAATATGATGTTCTGGGTTGCAAGATTTTCACATGCATTTGGAAATGGGCAGCCAGGCATTGTTTACAGGACGCCAAATGAACCGTGCACTCACAGCAAGTTTGATAAACACACATTTCCTCCTTTTATCAGTGAGATTGCAGAATGTGAAGTATGAGTTTCCAGTTTTGCTCATTCCCTTCAGACCTTTTCCTGTTTAAAAACTGAATCTCACTAATTGGATGATGATACATCCTTAGATTTTGTTTTGCTTTCTTTGTTATTGTTTTGCATTCAACTTACTGGTCACTGACATTTATTTCAGTGCCTACCTTGACCAGGTTTGATAGACTTTCGGATAAAAGCTTTCCATTTGTTCAACACAGAAAAGGTTCATCCCTATAAATGTAAAGTGAATGCTAATTAACAGTAATGACTTCTAATCACTTTGCTTTTATACTCCTTTAGGAGCACATCTATTATCCAATGCAGTTAAATGAAATGCTTGTATATGGATCAACAATGCTGTATTTCTTCTCGCAGCTATTGCTCATAATCAAGCTTTGAATAAATTACGATAGTAAAATTGGTTTTAATGTGTTTCATTGCATGGGGAGAAAGAAACCTTAAATATCTTGTTAAATATCTTGAATATTTAGAGAGTTATCTAGTAACATTTTGGCATTCATTATTGTCGTTAAATGGAAAAATGCATTAAGATGTTTAAGTCAATTTTGTAAACATTATCAAAACTTTTTTCATCGTTTCAATTGTATTTAAGTGATGTGCATAGATGCAACAGTCTCCGAAGCAGCCCCGTTTGTATCCAACTGTATGTCTCTGGGAATGCACTGCAAATTTCTGCCTTGAAATGCAGTAAAGTTTTACATAGAAGGAGCATGTTTTATGCCTTGAGAACTTCACCTAGTGTCATAGAGTATATATAGTAGGTTAATAGACATTTATGCATTTCTTTTATCAACACTCTGTATCTAACAAACTGTTAGGTTTTTTACGTGTGCAAACTGCCTGTCTGCCTGCAATCATATACACTTTAAAAAGGTGTATAAAAGTAATACTAGTGAACTTTTTATCAACAGCTGGAGACAATAAAATAAGAGGAAACTTTTTTTTAGCAGAACTTTGCCAGAAACAATGCTGATGAAAAGAGATTACTAGACTGGTGGAATGTTAAGCAATTTTAAAATAATTCTGGTTAAGGAACAGAATTAGGCAAAAGACAACATATATGAATTTGAAATTTTGCAAACTTTTCCACTTAGCATTGCACATACAGTGCCTGTCTGGAAGGCAGAAATAGCAAAACCTCAATGAAACCCATTTCTGACATGAACATTAGTTTTTGTTTTATCTTCTGTTAATAAGTTGCTTGAAGCAATTACTGAAATCACTTAGAAATTCTAGGTCTCAGTGTCTGTGAGGGAACTGAGGTCTTGCTTAGTCAATATATTTATGTTGTCTGCTTTTGCAATTTCTAAAAAAAAGTAGGTTTTCATTTTCTGTGGCAGTTTCCTTTCGTGTAGTACATCTGTCTTTGCATGCTTAGAGACACAATTCTTTCACAGTTACCATCACAGTTCTTATGGATGTGGATGTGAGTGAGTATCCACAGGCACCGTCTGTGGTTTTGATTTTGTTTGTTTTGCTCACTCATTCACATAGCTTTAGACAATTTTCTGATATGTTTTATTTGCTTGAGCATCTTTTCTGTTAGTGTTTATTCTTTGGTTTATTACAAAATCATTGCCTAACTTAATTTCAAATTACCTTCTGTGTAGTACTCTTTAAATGTGACTTTGAGACAGTGTTCAGAAAAGTCCCATGTTTTTTTGCTGTGGTACTGCAAAACATGCTGCTTGTGGGTTTTGCCACCATAATGTGAGAAAAAAGTAACACCTTTCTTCTCTGAAGTCTCATTAAATGACTGATACTATCCATATCTTATTTCAGTACTTCTGTTTCATAATTCACATCTTAATAGTGCTTTTAAAATATAAAAATGAAAAATGTAAAAAATGTTAATTTTTCTGTACTGTTCTGTAGCTGGCTGTTTTATATTATTTGCAATTCTCATTAGGCCGTGCTGAAATACCTTTCAAAATTTATTACATTAAAAAATTTAATTGGGGTTATTTCTAATAAAATAAGATCAAAGGCAGACTTTCATGGAAACTAACAGTAAAACATTTATCAAATTTGTTTTCATAAATATTTGTATCTCTAAAGCCCATTTATTGTATAAAAATAATTTTGCATAGATTTACTAAGGTATTTACACTGACTTATTTAACATACTTTCCCCTTTCATATGAATGTCAAGCATACAGCAATTTCAGGGCTACATTATTTTCAGCTGGACACTTGCTGGTTTTGATCGGTATATTTAAAGGTACTTCTTCTGGAAAGGGTGTGATTGAATTTGGTTTATATTGCATCAATGTTACTGCTTTCAAAATATAAATGATTGATTTGTAAGTGTCATGAAAAGGAATAAAACAGAACTGGCCTTTTACACTATGAAAGGACTGTATAATGTGAAGATATTCTTCCTGTTGATAAATTCTCCCCTTGGAAGAATTGCATAACACTCATCACTCATTTTCATATTGATTATGAGTGGGATTCCAGTAATAGGTTGCTGTTTGCAAAGGATAAGGCGGCACTATGATTAGTTACCTTTTCCATAGAAAGCACTACAAAGGAAAATGCCAAATGTGTGCACTGCAGTATTCCTATCAGCCTGACAGTCTGTTACATGAACTTTTCTTTCAGTCCATTTTCCTTCAGAAATACAGCTTCAATGCTTTTGCCTTATTATTGTTTTAGGTTTAGTGCATTTGCATGCTCGCCTAACTCCGGATTCTTTCTTTAGACAGTTATTTATTTTCCTGACAATCTTCTGTACTTGGGCCCTATCACCGTTGTAACTCTTAAAAACTGATACAACAGTGCCCTCTGTAGTTTCTCCCTACATGGTTACTACCTGCAGCTGGTTTTGAGCATTTAGGTAAAGAACAGGATGTTTAGACTTATTTTTAGCTCAAAGAAAAGCCCCTTTTTTCTTAAGGAAAGATTCTGATTTTTCACTGACTGTTTCATATGCAAGAAAGGGAACAAAAGAGGCTGTTCTGACTCATCTTCTAGGTTTATAAGATCTTCTGTCATTATCTAGTGCAAATCTGATGTTTTATGAGGCATTCATTCAAGGCAGTCATTAAAATGACTGGATGGGATTTTCTGAGTTTTGTAGGCTTTCCTGAAGCTTTTGTTTGAAGTGGAGCTTCAAAACAAAATAATTTTAAATGTACTTCCTTTGTGCTAGCTATTTCTCCCAATTTAGATCTTACATGATCTGCCAGGGACTAAAGACATGCTTGCCAGCAGAGCACCTAAGCTTTATTAATGATGTTGTTTTAATTCACACTGTGACTGAAGTAATTGTTGTTCATTAGCATTGATTTGTCTCCAAAACTCATTTACAATTTAGATTTCTCTTTTAACTCATTGTCGCTTAATATGCAAATAACTTTTTAGTCTGTGTTTTCTGCAGAACTTGTTGGACAGGTTCAGTATTGAACACACATGATCCCTGCATTCTCATACATGCACATTCACACCCATGAGCTGCCATTTAAATATTATAAACCGCAGTAAAAAAGAATGACCTTTTAAAAAATAAATGCTTTAACTACAATTAGTTGCTTCTGTAACAGCATCATAAAAGTCACTCTGTGAAAAGTTAAATGGCTTACTTTATGATGGGGAGTGTTAATGTACATGTAGAACACACTCTTAATGGACTTCCATGAAATGAAATTCATAAGTCATTGCAGTAAATTATAGTTAATGATGTAACCATAGATGGCTATTCAAAACATTCCTGTATCTGTAATGATTTGTGTAAAGCACATGATTGACCACATGCCTTCGTTTCAAACAGTAGATGGATAAGTGCATGAGCTTTCTACTTTTGAAGACCCTTTTTTGTGTGTAACAAGTGGTGAGAATTTTGGTGGAGTAAATAATACATCACAAACCACTTGCAATATTTGAGATATGGTAATAAATGGTGAGGCGGACTTATTTAGTATTAAATTAGGAGGTGAGATCCTTCAGAAGTGTAGTGTGTAGAAGCTTTGATTTTTTTCTATTTTATGGGTAATCACTAGCCTGCAGTCATATGACTACTTTTTGCCATGAGATTTTTTAATATTGAAATGTTACTGGAAGCAACTATTATGGCATAATGTGCACTAACTAATCCAGAAAATATCCCATATTTACTATATTATATCCAGTAATAGAATAAAATTTCAGAAGTAGAAAGGTTACCCATGTTAACGGAGTAAAGCAACTCTTATTCTACTGGCAGAAAAGTAATGTGGTCAAGGAGTTTTACAAAAAATATGATTTGATTAAAATGACCTTCTTTCACTCAAAATTTATCAGAAACTTTGAATCAAGCTTAATTCTTGCACCAATTGCATAACTATTGTTATTCTTAAATACTGGGGCAGGGTAGAGATCATTTTTGTTAATGAGCTTCTTTATTCATCGGAGGATTCTTATGGTAAAACAAGTGAGGTTTTTTAAAAACATGTGTAGCCAAACCATGGACTTTGATAATTTTTAAAGTTTATTTTAATTTTCAAAGTTTAATTTTTGAAGTTTACTTCATGAAGGAAGAATAGAAATTAATATTATGGAAAAAAGGCAATATAAATTTCTACTTCAAATAGGTACTTTGAGATTATTTTTATTTTTTTAATGAAACTTCATCACAGTTCACTCTTTTTAAATAAACGTGTCTTACAACGTGTCTGTCAGTGGGAATTTTACAGAGAAAATGAATTCTTCATTAAAATAATACTTTAATTAAGAAAACAAATATGGACAAATTGTTATAAGTGTTATCTGGTTAGCAGTGATAGAAGGTTTTAAACTGTGACCTTTGAGATAGGTAAGATGTTGTCAATCTGGAAAAATGAATAAGGTTTGTTTTATTGCAATGAAACTTGCCAATTAAGATTCAGCATATTTAAAATAGTGATAAATATCGATTTCAATACTGGAAGCAATGCATTACAACTTTTCTGTCTACTGAGAACTAACATAACTTACCAAAACCAGGCAAGGAAGTGACAAAGCAGGCAGTGCAGATGCTTACAGGAAATGTCGTGTTTAGTCCACATACTTTTATGTTTTTACGTAAAATATCGATGAGTTTGCCCCATTCTATAATCATTACCTCTGTCTAAAGTACCATGCCTCTTTTCATTAAGTTGGGATTATGTGATCTGTGTCTGAAATCTTTTATGGAGTACATGTTTAAGGAAAATCTATTGTTGAAAGTAGTTGTTTTCAAATAACTTGCTTAAGATCATTAAATAAATTTCAAATGTCCTTTCATAAAATCTAAGGTGATGCAGAGTAGTTGAGGGTATTTATGATGATTGTCTCAATTTTCATTTTTGGTATTTCTTTAATTTTGAAATACCAAGAATATGAAGACTGAATGTTGGGTATATATTTGATACATTATATATCTATAAAATAAATATCTATTGCAATTTGCTTGGTTAACAGTTGCCTACACAATAACACTAGTTACATGAGGAAAAACAAATACTGCAATCTAAATTGGAACATTATTTGACATAGCAGAAGAAATATTGACTTTTCTTGCTGGAGAAATTTATGAGACTTTTTTTATGACCCTAGGACATATTATTATTCCTTTATGATTATATTTAAGTTTTAAGACTTCCTTTTTTTTTTTCAAGGTATTCTTTTTAAGACTTTTTTTATTTTACTTTTAAGACATTCTTTCTCTTGAACTTGATCACATGAGAGAGAGTCTTTGATGACATAATACTTATTAAGAAAAACATTAGTATTTAGGCTTTACTTGGTTACTTGATGGCCTGTTTTTATAACCACCAGAAATATAGATAATATCCTCCTGAAATATAGATAAAATTACAGTGAAGTGACAGTAGATACTGAAGAGTTAGAACTGAAAACAAATTCACACTTTTCTTTTGAAATATTATCTTACAGACCTGTTTGTTCTACATTCCTTAGGCATTTTGCTTTGCTGTCTTCTGTATAATCCACATCTCCTTTTTTTGTTTTCTTGGTAGTGTACTTATGGTGTCTAGAACAGTGATACCATTGTATTTCATGAAGGCACAGTTTATTACAGAATATATCACCCATGAGGTACATTAAACTAACTGGCTTTGTTGTGTCGGCTTTTTTCAACTTCTGTGTTCCCTGGCCAATGTATCAGGATTAATCTGTATAGATATATAATCTTTTGTAGAAATTGAGTTCAAATTTTGATGTTTGTGATTTTATGGAGCTAGATACTGTTGTTTTATAATTCCTAGGATTAATTTTTTAAACTTTCTTGTTCATATAGTCATGTTTCATTGCGCTACAGTTGGTCCACTATTTTTTTTTCTTTCATGTGCCCTAACTCTCTTTAGACCACTGCAGATTTCCAGTAATTTTGGTGGTTTTGTGCTACAATAACCCTTTTGGCCACCTTCAGGATTACCCTTATCCTTTGGAGACCAGTCCTGTGTTCTCTGAAACTCTGTCAGTCATAATTTATTACCCACTTGTCATTGTGACTTATTCATTGCTTACATCACCATTCTCAAAATATTGCTTTACAGAAATGGTGAACAGTGTGGTGAAGGAAAGATCAATAAATGCTTTCAAAGGAAGATTTACCCTGAGACTTAGAGCTTCTTTTTAATACTAAATCTGTGCTGTTAGTTCTGAGATGGTTTTAATAACTTGACATCAAGTACCCTGTTTCTCAAAATGGAAAGATGCTATTGCATTAACTAACTTTTGTGGATTAGGAGGACTTTGGCAATTAAGTTCTCTAGTATAAAACTTTCTAATTGTCAATACTTTGTTTTTTTTCCTGAATGCTTATCTTGTGAACTTGAAAATATGCAGTTTCATCTGCTAAGAAAAAGAAAAGTGATAAAACATTTATATAAGAAATGCTTGAAAATATTTCTTTGAGTTTTAGTGATACTGGTTTTTTTTAACTGCACAAAGAGAGGAGAGGGCTTATTTGAAATCATCAATTGGACAAAAAAATAATCTACTTCTCCCCATGTATATTTTAATTGTTTTCAGAGCTTTATGACCCATGCTGTTTTGCTAAAGCATCCAATTTCATGTTCTATGGTAACTCTCGACACTCCAGTAAAAGGTAGTTGCTCCAGAAACCTGTTAAATCCAGAAGAATTTAATACAATAGTAAATTTATTGTAGAAGTTGCAGATAATTAGACTTCTGTATTTCATCAAAGCAATATATCATGTTAAAATAGTAATAAGATACTTTAATATATAGGAAATTCAAAAGCAGGAGCTTTCTTGCTTCCAGGCTTCTTTTCAGTCACTGGACAGGCATGCTGATATGTGGCAAGCATTGTTCAGCTCCTCGTTCCTGGGAAGTTTCCTTTCCCTTTCTTCTGAAGTCTGTCAACATTTTTTCTCTGCTCCACTTAGCACTCTGTGAGCTACATGATGTGCTAAGAGGATAACACAATTACAGCCTGTTTGTAAAATACCTTAACTGAAGAAATGAATAAATTGTATTTAAGTGATTTAAGATTGCATAGGAAAGTTTCTTCTTATCCTACTCTCCATTCTCTCTTTCATCTAAATTGCAGTTTTCTGATAATGTAGCAGTCATGTTTTCAGTTTTTATACATATATTATGCCTTTATTGAATTTTTTTTTAAAAAGCTATTTAAAAACTTCTATTGAAGAACTGAGACTTTTTTACATAGAAGTTTTTCTTGCAGCTGATCATTAGGTTTTAACTTGTCTTTACTCCTTTTGGGTGGAAATTATTTTCATTTACAGTTTTCCACTCAAACTGAAAGCTCACAGAATCCATCCAGATTTAGTTTTCTCCTCAAGCTTTTTGTTGTTTCTTTGTACAGGAAAGGTTCAGTTGACACTTAATTGGAATACAAGTTTTCACTTTCTTAGTTGAGTATTTCTATCTGTATGAGGTAAGAGTCTAATGCCTAACTTCTTATTCCAGTGAATTGTAGGACTCATCCATCTCTTGGGTCACTTTGGTTATGTTTCAGTGCTTGGTTTGTTTGACAGGATGTTGCACTGTTGTTTGTATGGACATTCAAAACATGTGAAGTACATTCAACTTAATTTGTTAATTGTGTCTTGTTCCAAACTCTTGACTGAGGCTACACTTGCAAGTCTCATGTTATTTTGATACTTAGTTGAAATGAGGTTGGGATCCTTGACCTCTTCCTCCCAAGTATACAATTACAGTGGAACAGTGTGTTAGTATGCAGTATAAACAGAAGGCACTGGTTTAATACGTTGAGACCATGAACAATTCTCATTTGAAAAAATGACATTTGTCAATACAATAACAATTCCGGTTGAAAGACTAATATAAATATTTTCCTTCTGCTAAAAGAGACAAAAGTATTTGTAGGAAGACCACACTTACTTTGAAATGGCTAAGTCAGCTCAGTTTGCCCATTACGCAAATGTCTGCTCTGAGAACTGGAAAAGTGACTGAAACCTTGATGAATGTGAATGCCTCTGAACTTCTACCATTTCTAATGTCCTTGTCCCTGTCTGGCTCTTTTTGGTTTTTTTTCTCTGTAAGCTGTCTTTTTGTATTATTCAGTTTGTGTGAGTATAGATTCAGAGACTGTGACTTGGCTGGTAGATTCTTTGATTAAGAAAATATTACTGCTCTTATTAAACAGCTATTTTCCTTTTCCTCTGATCTTTTTACTGCAGTCCATACTCACTTATACCAAGGGCACAGGTCATGATAAATACTATTTGCAATTTTAGACACTTCAGTCCTCTGAAACTTCAATTTCTGTATTAAAAAAAAGCAACCCCATAGTAAATAATTGTAGCATCTCAATTAGAGAAGGTCCATATGACTGAGAAGTCACAAGATAAAATTCCTATACCGTTCATCGCTAAAGCATTCTGAAGATGCTTTTTTTTTAGTTTAGGCTACACATAATTTGGGAAATTCTGATTCAAGCAACATTGTCTTCTACATTTAAATTATCAGGTTGTTCTTAGTCTTGGAGAATACCATAACAATAGGCCTGCAGTTGAGGGTTGAGTGAGAAGGGATGATAAAGGAAGATAGACATTGTCTTATCTGTGATGCAGCTATATATTGACAATGCCAGAAAACTCAGTATTCAACTTACTCTGGTACACACTTTTAAAGATGTGGAATCTGAATTGTAAAGAAAATGCAGATGGATTTATGCAGACAAGGTACCAAAGAGATCCTTGATGCTCTATATAAGTGATTTTATCTTTCTTGCTATCCATTTCCTATTAAAACAGCACATACAGTAATAATACCCCTCAAAATATTGTTTGGATTGTACTGTAATACTGAACTAATGTTTTGTATTTTTTTAAATGTCACTATAAAAAAAAAGAAAAAAAGAGATGACCAGATGAACAGTGGTTAAGTGTATAACTTCAAATTTATTGCATTTTCTTGTATTTTTTTTTAATAATTACTTGGGACTAGGATGGGAATAGAAGATCTGTGATAAATGTTGGAGTTTTAAAAAGTCATGCATACTTTGGAGGCTGTTGGAATTTGGAAGTGGAGTGGTAAAATATTAACATGCATCTCTTCTTCCTTCTTGCTCAGTAATGGCTTTACATCATCCATTCTTCTCTGCCTTTGGAATAGGTTCAAGATCAATTAAGTTGACAGTTTTCTTTTTTGGCAGGGTTCCTGGTATTTCCTCTCAGTGTTTTCTGGTCTACACCTTCTCCTGATACTATTTTTTCTCCATATTTTTCTCTATTCCTACATTGAAATGCCTGTCCTTACATTCTCACTCCATTGTTAAACACTTGCCTGCATTTAATCTTCTGGTATCACCTAAACAAGCTGTATTTTTTTTCTTATTCTCTAAAATATTGTGAACCTTCCAACCTATCTCCTTTCTTCACCATGCCTTTGTGTTCAGGCTCCCTTTTTAGTACTCTTATGGTGACTAAGGACATATCTTCCTGGAGAAAAGAAAGCCTCACTTTCACCCAATTGGAAGAAATAAAAATAAATACTCCTCTCTATTTAGACAAACATTTACTTTTGGATTTTAAGGGGACTGCCAGTCTGTAAGCAAGTTGATGCTTGTCTCTGTTGACAATATGAGATGTCAGAACTTCAAAAGATTGAAATTACATTTCCGATTTATGCAAGCTAATAAAACAAAGCAAGATGGAGCACATTTTAGGATAACATTAAGTGTTTGGGGACTTCCATAAATTTTTTTATATTAAGATTTCCTAGAAGGTGTTTTCTTCTCTAATTTTTTAATTGTTGCTCTTTGACAGAAAAATCCTGTGACATTTTACTTTCATTATTCTCTTTGATTATTCTTTGATATTTCTCTTTTGATTTTGCTATTTCTATGTTGATATTTTTGGTTTACTTTTCTGCCATGTCTTTGGCACATTATCATCTGCCTTTCCTTTTTGTTACTTCCAATCTCCTTCTAAAAATCCTTTTACATTTCTTCCTCAAGGAAGATCCTCAAGCTGCCCTTTCTTTCCGCTACACAAATTCTCTCTACCTTGTAGTAATATTGCCTAAAGTGTGGTCTTGTCAACCCAGATTGGGGTGGTGCTGCTTCCGTATATTGGCATTTCCTGAAGACTTTCCACTTACAGCTTTACCTGGGTTTAGGGTAGATTAGACTTTACATGAATGTGATGTCTTAGTACCTGGTTCATACGTGTCTTGTTTCTGGTATAAGTAGTATTGCATTTTGTTTCAGAAGCATCAAGCCTCCTTTAAAATGGAAAAGTTGGATCAGTTTTGCCTAGAATACTTGTGAGAATAGATCATCTCAGATGTCATTTTTAAATGTAAAACCTTAATGAGGTCTTCAGGTTTTGGCCAAGCATTTTTGTAGAAAGTGTAATATTAATGCTTTGTTGTGAAACTGGTTTGCAGTTGACTGATAGAAGTGCAGAATCTCCATTATGCAGGAAAAAGATTTCCAAAGATTTGTGGTGAGAATGGAGAAAAATTAGATACTGAAATTTCCTGTAAGACAAATGAAATCAGAAAATTGGGATTTTTTCCTGTCTTCCTGAGCTTGAACAGGTAATTCTTGTGAGAAAATGGCTTTGGGTGTTTTGTGCTACTCTTCCTGAATTCTGTCTTCAGGCTGGGCATGGCAGAACCGTCTTGTCTGTTTGGGACCAAACAGATAGGGAAAGTCTGTTCCTAAGTTCACAGCATTTTGCCTGGGGAACTGTATTACAGGCTGTGGACCATAAAAATGCAGACTCTGGTAGAGTAAACTGACAGCAACCTGGCAAGAAATTTCCTGTCTTAACTGGGAACTGGCCAAAACCAACTGCTTCTTATAAAACACTTAGGCTTTAATGCACTGGCATTTCTAATGAAAAACTATTGTGTTGGAAAATCTCAGGTGCATTTTAGCCTTGAAGTGCTACTATGTTACTATCACCAAGTAATAATGATAATCACAGAATCATAAAATTATAACATCAGCTTCTTCTGCCTATTAGCTTTATTTGTGTTCTTGCCCCTAATTTGAAACAAGCCAAGATTTCTTATACGTGAAGTTACTGTATTTTCTCATCTTTGCATCCTGTGTTCTACAACAATGTTTTAAGGTAGTGTTGATAGCTGAGGTAGCCTGCTGGAAGTGGAAGGGGAAAGTGCAGTGATGAATTAGAATTCTACTTACATTTGTTCTTAAGCGTTTACATCACAAGTCTTTTTCAAATTTCTTACTTACAACAGTTTGTATTATTATTGTATAACCTGAGCACATCTCTGCTTGCATAATCAATTATAGTGGAGTATGTATTTATTATTATACTGGAAAGACAGAGAATTAGGCATAGATGGTACACTGAGCTAAGAATGTGTCTACTGGTAATCAAAAGTAAAAGGAGATTCCTTTCTGTGTGCATCAAGACTGCTAGAAGAGACTAAGTAATCTATTCCCTGCTCTCAAGAGTGGTGCCAGTGGTTCTCAGAGAGGCTGGGATGTTAATCCCTGGCCATGTATTTAAAGTAGATTCCTTGCCACTGTATTTAAAGTAGAGCTTAGGTGCTCTTTTAGCAGATATTAAAAGGGGACTTTAATTTCCACATCAGTTTGTGGAGGAGTTGGCTTTTTTTGAGTACAACCACATAATGAAGACAGGAGACCAAGGTAAGTCCTTTCCAAATGCATGAGTAACACCTGCGTTGAGGTATCCCCTTAAAAAAAGCCTCACTAATTGCTAGATGCTTGGAGACATGATTTTTTTTCCCCCCGGTGCTCTATAGTTTCTGTGAATATGCCTAAATTTCTAGAGAAAATTGGCTATTTCTGATTATATCTTTAGTAAACTGCTCAGAATAGGAACTCTTTATGGTGAAAATTTGATGCCTTAAAATACTGCATTTTAATAGACAGATAATGCCATTAAGTGTGATAGAGAGGAGGATGATATCTAGTGTTTGCGACTGTTTAACAGACTGATTTTTAGGTATTGGAGTCAGATGTGGAAATTACCAAGTGTTGTTTTGTGTCCTGGATCATTCCGGTTGATTAGATTGCAGAATGGTCCCTTTCTGACTAGAAATATCTAAAAATTGCCATTGAAAAAGCAGTAAACAACGTAGGAGTTTGACTGAGTGCTTTTGTTGAGTAAATGCCTTTTCCATAATTGCAAGAAATTTTAAAGTCAATTTTTTATACTGTATTTGAAATTATATTTATTAGAAATAAAATTACATACCATTGAAAGCTGTTGAAAATGCAGGGCAAACTATGAAAAAGGCAGGGATATCCCTGCCTCTACGTTGTTGAAACTTGGTTTTCTTGAAGTACTCAAGTACTTTTTTATTCCATTTCTATGCAAAAGGAGAGAAGACTGCATAAGAGATTAAAGGAAAAAAAAAAAAACACAAAGGAAAAAGAAACAGCAGTCATATCAGTTAGTGGTTGCCTATGTTGCAATTTATTTAGGTTTCTCTTCAAGTAGAATTCAGACTGAGTTTCAAGTCTCAGCAGAAGTTGCAAAGTATTTCTTAGCTGTCATTGTTCCAGGCATGTACATTTCATGAAGGCAGGTCATTAGGAGTTGGAACATTTGCTTTGAAATAGATATTCTGGGTAAACTTAAAAGTGAACATAATTTAAAAACAGTAGGCCCTTCACTTTTAATTTGCTTTACTTTGCTGCAGTCTCTTACAATGGATTAATATCTTGTTCTATTTTTTTTTCTTTCAAAGTGTATATAGTGATTACATGTCACTATTTATAATTATATATAAATCTAGCTGTGTCTAGTTTTAGAAATTGTCTTTTTGGGCTTGTTTCTTCATGCATTGGGCATAACTGCAGTATGTGCTATCTTCGATGAATTTTCCTAAGCATCCATTTAATCTTTCTAATAGGGAGACTTTCTGCAAAGTCTCTTAGGCAGAAGGGTTAGAAGTGTCTATGGATAAGAATCCTCTTTCAATGGAAAATGGATTTTTATTATTACTCTTTTATCTGCCAAGCTTGTACTTGCAGTGTGATTGCCCTTGACACTGAATACGAAATCAGCTCAAATTTCTCTTTTAGAAACCTTTACAAGGCCTCTCATTAAGTGAGGTTCCTCTGAGATGAGTGGCTGGGGTGGTAGTAGTAGTGCTTCTCCAAACCCTTATCACTGGTTACCAATGTTGCTAAGCTGTTCTTTGCCATTGAAAATAATGGAAGTTCTTGGTTAGGAAATGGTGAATAAATTTGTCCAAGTTTGAATGTAGCTGGTTTCAAATTTGTCTGAGAGAGTTAACATTATTTTGCCTTGTATTTCTAGCAGTAAGTACTACAAAATATCAAGACATTTAAAAAAATTAACTCTTTTCCTTTCATATAAAAATCCAAGTGATGTTGAATTGAGCTTGATTAACCAAGGAGTAAATGAAGGCTGAGTATAAGAAAATGTAGCTCTAAATATTTTGAAAAAATAAGGATAAAATCATTGCTAGTACAGTTAGATAAATTAAGTACTGTGCCATTGGTACTGTTGTTTGTGTAGCAATCTTCAGGGAAAGGATGGAGAGAAGAGTGGTTATGTTATTTACACTCTGCTTTTTGTTTGTACCTGATAAAGAACAGTAAATATTAGCTCTAATGATGAAGTCTTCTGTATTGTAAAAACAAATAATTTGCATAGCACTGGTTTCACAACAATTTTTCAAGTATTGACATACTACTGGTTATTCAGTTTGAGTAGGATTTCTTGTTCATGAACAGAGTCCTCCATCAGAGAGACAGACCTAGTAGTCTTTGCAATTGATGATGCCTTCCAAAATTTATCCCATAATTCACATGCAGCATGGATAGCAGTGATTACTTAGCACATTCAAAGAATTTTTTAAATGTTATGGTAATACTGTTATTTTCAATAAACCATCCAATACCCAAGTAATTTGAACACTATTCCTGCTGTTTTATTGTATTGTGATATAAACATAAATGCAGTGTTAAAAGCTATACCAATGGTGTCAGACTCCTTAAGGACTTGAGAAAACTGTCATAACTTCTAAAATAACTGATAATCGTTTGTGGGTCAAAAAGAGCAACATGCTGTATTGCTTAGCTTTCTGCTTTCTTTTTCTCAAGGTTTGTCTGAGATTTAATTTTATGTGAAGTACACAAAACACTGTCAGTGAAACATTATCACTTTGTAAAAGCTGTTTAGAATATGGTCTGGCACAAAATGTGCAGAAAATTAAAAAAGAATACTCACAACTTCTTGCATAGAGCTGAGTTGTATATATTATTTGAAATTGTGACCAAAACCAGAATATGTGATGTGACTGCATCTTGATATTTGCGAGATAGGCCTAGAGCTAGAAACTTAGCTTTTAAAATTTAAATTTATATGCATAAGTATATATGTATAGAATTAAATAAATATGTATGAGTAGAATTTTATATATGTAGCTTCCTGTGTTTACATGTGTGTGTATATACATGTAGCTCTTTACAGTTCTGAGGAGTTTATTTTGTCCTATCCATTGCATAGTATTTCCATTTAAATGCATACTTTGATTTTTCTTCTGGGATTAGGTGGAATGCCTTTCCATTACGCTACTAAAAGAACAATCCACTTGAACATTATATTTTTCCCTAAAGTGGTGGTCTGTTCTAGTCATATGATATTATTTTTCACAGAGTGATATTAACATTCATGATGTAGTGATTTTATCTTGATTCAAAATGTTTTGTTCTGGTACTAAAAATATTAAAGAGGTATCTTATGTATCCTGCAAGACTGTTACACTCAGTACAGTAGGTCCACATTGCCTCCAAATTCCCATTTTATACTTTTGTTCATACTATACTGATATGTCAGCATAATTTGATATTGTTTTGGAATGTTTCTCTTAAGACTTGGAATCATTGATATCATTTTAGTAATGCCAGGTGACCTTGTCTTTTTTCAAACACAAAAAAGAACTGTGATGGAAAAATACCCGAACAAATGCACTTTATAAGACAATCAAACCTGAAAATCATGGTGTGGCATTTTGTGCTTCTCTGCATTCTGGGAAAAATGTTATTGAAGGTTTCATTTTATTCATCAATATAAGTAAATGATGCCATAAATGAGTAGCATAAAATAGCACTAAGTATTTGCAGAGTTCTCTTTGTTTTGCTCAAGAAGTTTAAATCGTCAATGAATTCTTATTATGGAAACTGCATTGTAGTCACTGTAGTGCTGAAACAGTAATTATTGTGTCAATACTTAAATTTAAAGCGTATCACTTCCAAAAATTAGACGAAAATGTATATCAATGTAGAAAGTGAGAAGGTTGAGTTTTAAAGAATATTTTATCAGGATTGATTTAAATTTGTAAAGGCTATAGAAAAATTTGAAAATCATGAGTATGCTTTCATTAAATTCAGTTTTATTCACTGTTTTCTTTTTCATATGATTTCTAGAATCAATGTTATTTAGGCAAAAGAAAGATAAAGAACCTTACCATACCAACTTAATTTGATGAAACAAATATCAGATATTGCATTGTTGAGATTCCTAACAGTTTTAAGTCATTTCCAATCCCTGGTGACTTTTGGAGAAGTAACAAAAATGTTGTTCAAGATTAAAGGAGAGTTCATGAGGTTTCTGTTCCAAGTACAAAAAGAAAGAGGCTTTTCTTTTCGACTTGTGTTTTCAATAGACTGTTTTCCTCCAGTTTTTGAAAATCCTGTGTTCTGCTTTTATGTAAGGAGGAGTGATTGTAAGATCAGAAGAGAGGATTATTAGCAGTGCAGATAATAAGAATATTTCTGAGAGAGTTTGTCTAAAACATGTTGTCATTGGGAAAAATTGAAATTTGCAGTATTTGTTAGAGATCTTTTGTAAGTTATTGTGTACTCACAGTCCATGCCAAGAATATCTGCTCATAGAAGTAATAGCAGTATAATGATTTAGTAGTTTGAAAATGGATGTATGAAATTCTGAAGAAATTTTTAGAGGGACACAATTTACCAATAAATGTGCACATATAGCAGAACAAGTGACATTGTTTCTTGCAGTAAACTTTCAGGTGAATATTGTACACATTTCTTGCCAGCTGACGTTTGTTTGACCAGAGTGGCCTACAGTTTCCCATTAGAGTAATACCAAATGAAATCTAGTAAATCTTACTTCCTCAACCATGCCTTTTTTCTCATACATTCATTATCAGGTAATTTCACATTCCAGTAACTCATGTCGCTATAATAATATTTGCTATAATACTTGTTCTATAATAAAAAAAGACTTTGGCACTTTGAGAGAAGATACCATTTTAAACTAAAAAAACCTGTGAAAGCCTCAGGGTTTTTAATTTGTCTGTCAACAGTTAAAATTTCTGAATTCATTATTCACTTAATTACTCTACATGTACTTCAATGTTATATTTTTTGTGACAGTTCAGGAATGATTACAGATCTTTTGCATCTTCACATGATAAATTAGTTATAAAGTATGTTCATGTTAGACATGACTCAGCATACAGGTAGATGTGAATTAGCTGTTTGTTAGGGTCTAAGTTAAAAATATGCAGACACTGATAAAATGTCTGCTTTTTCATCAAGGAACTTTTAGGTTGAAACTTTGTTTTTTCTGCCTGTTATATCACATATTTTTTATCCAAGTACTTCAGATTACTGAAAGTGATTGATATTTCAGTTAAGTGGTAATGAACATTTTGGACTGTGTTTGCATGACTTATTCAAATACTACATTGAAAAATTTTATATCTTCATCACCCTTAAGTGAAAATTTACTTTTTCTTGCAGAATGTGATATTTTATTCCAGCACAGTGTGCTGCAGGTGTTATTTCTACAAGGCTAGTTGCTGAAAAGCTTAATTTGACAGTAAAATATTGGTGGAGAGTCTGATTTATAAATACTTTCAGGAGCTCTTTTCTACAAATACTGGACCTTGCAAAGGCTGAACATTCCCTGCTGTGAAAAGATACTCTCTAAATGGTAAAGGTTTGTACAGTTCTTTGGAGTTGTAGTCATAAGAAGAGTATAAGGAAACTGTCCTATTGAAAGTATTTTTCCTTTTAAAGTAGGTAGAGTTCACTGGCAATGTGAGAATGCATATATGTGTGAGAGTGTGAGTGTGTGTGTATATCAGTGCACATTATGCAGATTTCAAAGCTATGAAATGCAGTTTTGAAAGAGGTAGTATATGGGAGAATTAATCATCTAAATGTATATAAACATATCTGCTTATCAGAATTGTTAGTGTAAGTGAAATTGACTTATTTAACTAGAAATTCTTACATGATTTAGAATGTGTACAAATAGGCAGGCAACTACCTTTCTGTCACATTGTGACATCTAAGAGTTAATTTTAGAGAAGTTTTTTTTTTTCAAATCTGTTTGCAAGAAAACATGAGGGAGAGAAGATTTGGTTCTAATGGACAAAATAGCTCATTTTCATTTAAGACATGCTTTTCTTCCATAGTTCTGAGCCTTCTGCTGTTGCATGTGGTAAAAGAACTAAAAAAGGAAAAGTAGGTATCACGTCATGCCTACAGCTTTATTTTCTCAAAAAGGACTGTTTGCTCACAGAATTACTAACAAGAATCAAGTTACTTACTGTTATGAGTTTGTAATAATGTTGGGGAGTTGTTCGTTGTGGGGGAAGGGAAAGGGGTCCAGGACTTGGTGGGGGTAGGAGGTGAACAACTCAAAGAGTGATTGGGCCGGAGCATCAACCAATCACTCGACGCCCTGGGGAAATGATTGGTCCAAAATGAACCCCGGTAAGGACCAATCAAAGCGCCCGAATTCCACCAATCGGTGCACGGATCCAAAAACCCACCAATCCTGGACCAGGAATTTGTTATAAAAAGGGGAGTTTTCTGTTCCTGGGAGCTTTTTCTTTTGCAGCTGTTTGGTCTTCTTCTTTTGAGCTTTTTTTTTTTTTGTTCTTCTTCTTTTGAGGGGGCTTCTTCTTTTGGGGTTCTTCTTTTGCTCTCAGGTTCCTTTCTGGTTCCCTTTTTGAGCTGTTGTGTGAGGATCTGGGCTTATCCCAGATTCTCTGCTCCCACCGACTGGTTTTTAAATAAACGAGAGCCTGTTTCAGTCGCTGTCTGAGATCTGGCCTCGTTCATTTTTATAACACTTATATGCCTCAGTATTTACCAGCATGTGTTCTGAAATACTTCATTAAATAACACAGCTTTGACAATATTCATATAGAAGCAAATGAGACTAGGCGATTCTTACATGGTATTTTCCTAGATTAACTTCTCCTAGTGGAAGTCTGTTAGTGACTTGAATGACTCAAACCATGTTTTATACCTCAGATAACCAGAGCAAGAGAGTGTTCAGTTTTGTAGGTGCTGTACTGGATCCATGTCTTGCTGGTCTTCGTTGTGGAGGGGTACCTTGCCATTAGCATCTAGAAGTTGGTCTGCGTGGAGGCTGTGTGGTCAAAGCAAGGGAAAAAGACGTTGTGTCTATCTTCAAAAATTTAGTTTACATCCGGCTTTCGGCTCTTACAGTTTGTTAAAGATTTTACTTAAAAAAAGAAATCCAAAAAATAAATTCTGCCTGTCTACGGTCAGAGTATGATGCAAGTGAACTGAGTTTCATTATCTAAACCATGAAACTTCTCTTAACTAGAAACATACAAACTAATATTCCTTTGACCCTTCTCTTGATTTAGTAAGTGGTTTGTCTTCAGCAAGACATTGATTTGTGATATAATAATAAAGGCCAGTACCTGCCTTCATAACACAAATACTTTTTTTTTTCATTCTGAAGCATTTATGTTGGTAGGTTAAAATCCTAGTTCTTAAATCCAGTCACAAATTTGAACTACCAATTCTGGATGAGTATAACTGCTCTTGATTGCAAAATATTTACACATAAAATCACCAGCACTTCAAATATTCAGTATAGCATCAGAACTGAAACATGCATGATTACTTGACTGTTTTGTAGTTGTTCACTGCATCTTGTTGTTCTTATTTAATGTCATTTGTTCAATCTGGAGTTGACTGTTCAGGTTAATTTTGGCTATTAAATTAAATAATCAGTCTTTGTGGAGGTGATTTTGTAAATAAGATTCCTGAGAGGAGTGTCTGCAGGCAAATTTGCTCTGTAATTATTTGAATATTTAAGAGTTGGAAGTCCCAGAGGGGAAGCAGACGTTTATTTGAAACCAATTCTCTGCACAAAATGCAATTTAAAAAAAAAATTTGTTCAGCTGGAGACTTTTGATTCATTGTAAAAATCTTTGTACCCCTGTGGCTGGAATTTAGGCCTCAGTTAACAGTTACTCAGTTAAGAGGTTTAAAGAAAAAAGGCCAGTTCTGTAGAAAACTCTTGATGTAGCCTTTAAAATAGTGTATGTCTGTTGACTTTTATTTTAGTATTCTATGTTTTTTGATAAATATGTCTAACTATATTAGATTTTACCAAATGCCTAATGGGTTTAGTTTGACACTTTTTTAATTGGAGAAATAAATCAATTAATCTAAATTAAATAATTTAGAAAAAAAATTTGTGAAATAGTGTGGGATCTAAAGTGATGTAGCAAGTTTATTGAATTCTGTGAAAATAGTTAATATATAAAATAAAGAATGAATTAATTAATGAATGATTTCTAATTAATAAGACTAATCGTTCACGTTGTAAGTGCAGCTAAATGGAGAATGAGTATATCAGGAAAACTTGCATTTATGGTGTGGTATGTGGCTATAGTGGAAGATTTTTCCGGGTTTTCCATTTCTCCTGTTTAGAATGTAATTCTAGCCTTTTCAATATGCTTCTGTTTGATCTTAGACTTTGAGAGTGTTTATTTCTGTCTCTTTTGCTCTCCTTCCTTTTTCCTTTGCTGTGGTGTGTGTATGTGATTATGTGCAAACAAACTATGCCTGCACCATCACCCTGAACATTTGGCACTTCTAGGTAGGAAGAGGAGCATATCCTAATTAAATGTGGTTGTTGTGAGATTGCAGCCAGATACTGAAGGCGCCCCTACACTGAATTAATAGATGGTGGGGGTGTGTGTGTGTGGTGGGTGTGCAGGGTTTCAGTTATTGCATTTGTAAAACTCTGGAAGTTAGGCCATCAGTTTTGCTTAAAGGTGGGTGGTAGGGTGCCTATGTCCTATGAAGAGCTTTTATAAAAATGTATCTAATTAGCTCTTAAAGTAGATTAGTTACATAGTAACTTGTATAGATACCATTATTCAGTAATTTGTTTCCAAAGCAAGTTGAGATAAGGCCATTGAAGACTTCTGAACTTAATAATGAGAGTGTTCACACCGGAATTTCATGTAAATCCACATTAAGTTAATTCCCACCTTGTTTTGGAACTACTTCTTCCTGAGGAATGAAGGCATGAGATATATGTGTTTTGAGGTCCATGTGTGGAAGACAAGAAAGTCCCAGATGATGTGTAGTGATCTGCAATCACTAAGATGATCTATGTGATTTGTAGCTGGCCTTCAGAGCCTTACCAAATAGTGGGTTTTCAATTTGACATAGAGTTATTATATCCTTATGTCTCAGGAATATTTCCATACTGTCTTTGATTACTTGCAGCTGCATCAGACAGACATATCAAAGCTTAGAAAAAAATCACATACTCTGTTTGGAATCACTATAATCAGTGATCTTAGAATGCTTCAGAAATTATAAGGCAAAGCTCATATTTAAGAGTTTTCCACTCAAATAATGGTAGAAGCCTAAAAGTCCTGTTAGTAAGGTATATATTATCAGTCATACACCTGCAAATATGTTGTGCTTTAATTTGAAGTTTTGCAACTGTATGACAATCATTATTTAGGCACAAAGAACCTTAGACATTAATTTAAGTTTGGATAACAGTTCTCAGTTATTCATACAAGCTTTTAAGAAGGATATTAATTGGAAAGACAATGTCATTTAGAGACTATATTTTATATCTGGGTGATAAAAAATGAACTCTATTGTGACAAAGCTCTGAAGCACACATAAAAAATTGAATGTAGTTTAACCATTCTTCAGCTGTTTATACTTAATTTTCTTACAAAGACCTGTTCTACACAGTAAATTTTTAGGGATATTTTGCATTCTTCTGAATGGCAGTGCTCAAATTGTTTTGCAATACACATGAATAGACATAGGCACAGGTCTAGCCCTTCATTTTTCTTTGTTAATATTTTGGCTGTTGTATGCCATATTTCATTTAAGATAGACATCATTAAGGTGGTGAATAGTGCTGTGCAGTGATAGGTTTAGCAGTAACCTTTACTCATAATGTGATATTGTCTGTATGTCTTATTTTGTTCAGCTTTCTCTGGCACTGATGAAGCCTAAGGCTGCTGTTTCTTTGAGTTGCTGATAATTTTTTATCTGATTAACTGACACATTTAGTTGAAATCAGACACAGCCCTTAGGCTGGGCATGGATTTAATTTAAAAAGTATCAAAGGTTTGCACTGTGTGCTGTTTAATCATCATGTTTATCAGGCAAAGAAAAATTACCGGAAGGACCATAGGGAGAGGGTTATCTTAAGGAGCAGTAACTTGGGAAATTGATAATAACTCTGAGGTAATTTACAGCTAACTTTTACATTCATTAATATAACATTTTCCGCTAATAGTTACAGTGCATGTAATATACTAATTAAATTGAAAACATTAGCACTAATTTTCTTTTTGCTGAACTCTGAAAGGGTCAGGTAAAGACATTAAAATATGAAATTATAGAAAACCTCCATGCTGATACCACTGCATTACATTTTTTATTTACTAGTAGAATACTTCTACCAGTACTAATGCTACAATGCACGTGTAATAATTTCTTCAGATTAGTGTTACAATCATTAATTGAAAAAAAAGAAGCAAAATTAAAATAATCGTGGGCCAGTGTAAATTAATCTGTTTATCATTCAATTTAGCTGAGAAGCTATATGTTAGAATTTTACATGGATGTAACAGAGGCACCTTAAAAAAAGCAGTGATGTTTTGGAGCTTTCACAAGACTGTTAAATTTTTTATACTATTTCCTGATAGGAAATGCAGCCAGCAGTAATTTATAATACACAAAGAGCAACAATTTTTAATTTTGTTGTTCTTTAAACTGTTTGAAATAATAAATAACTTTAAGACTAGGATACCTTAAACATAAATTGTGGATTTTAGTACAGTTACAGTTTCAAAGATCAATTAGCTGCTCTAACACAATTGTTTAGGAAGATTATTGTCTTGTCCTCTGAACAGGAATAAATTAACTGTTATAACAAGATACAGAATAATTGTGTACTTTCACTTACTGTTAAAACATAGCTAATAACAATCTTAGGTACATTAAAAAACCTACTAAAAATTGTCTTATTTAGTTGCTTTTTAAAAGTTTATTTTTCTATCTGCCTTTTGAAATGAGTACTTTTCGTAGCTCTAAAGGGGAAAAATAAGTTCTAAAATATCATATAGAAAATAAAACTTTGTTAGCATGTGTGTACATTTGTGTTTGGCATCTGATTTTATATGCACATTGAATGCTTTGTGTTGTAATACTTTGTGACAGAGGATATTGTAATGAGTATAAGTGCTTTCTGAATTATCCAAATATTCCAGAGAAGCAGTTTATTTTTAGAGTAGCCTATTGCTATAGAAACATATTAGTAAAGTTTAACATAGATAATCTCTTAAATTAACAGTATATGATGCTTTTAAAAATAATAATTTACAAATCCACTCAACATAAGAAAAAAACACCTTTTCATATTAACTCTCCTCAGATGTTTTTTCTGTTATCTGTTACTTTTTAAATGATACAGCATGTAACATCTTTCCTTCTGAATTTTCCCAAATTCACTTCCTTCGGTGCAAATCCCTGATATTTACCTGAAGATGTCAGCTTGGTTTACCCTTGCTGAGTGGAGTTTTGTGAACATGCTTTTAATGGTACCAAACCTGATCAGATTCCACATTAAAAATGACGGCACTATTGATTCTGGCATGGATTCTCTGCTAACCGCGATCAACTCTTAGTCAAACAAATCTGTCTGTTTGCAAGGTGTCTAATAACTCTTTCAATACCAAAGAATAAGTCGAGGGAAGAAGTAGCTTTTAGTTAGTACTCTTTGCATGCTTCAGCTGCTGAGCTGAAAATACTGTGGGACAAGGCTTTATGTAAGTTTTATCCAGTTGAGGAGTTTATGAAGGTTATTAGATCACAGTTTTTTCTGTTCTACCTCATGCTCCATCCTTCTTCCTTTCAAATCTTCTTATTTCTTGAATTTGTGCCACTCCAGCCCTTATTTGTTGAACTGGACAAAATAAGGGGATTGAATTAATTCCATTTCACTGAATTTAAATATATTAACTAGTTCTCCCATTTCAAAGCATATATTAGTTATACTGGTGATTCTCCTTATGGAAGCTATTGTCTAGACAGTGATGAAAGTTTATATTTGCTGTTTACCATGAGAAGAACTGAATGAAAAGAGATGGCAATAAATAAATACCTGTGAGAATTTTTTAAACATGAATGCTAACCACAACTGCAAAATGACATGATATACTGTCATTTCAAAAGGCAATTAAAATTTATATATTATCAAAGGAAGTAAACCAGAATAAGTCCAGACAATCTTCTATGTTATTATTTAAATCAGATTTAACGTAAGTTGTAAGCAAGCAGCCAATAATAGCCTTGTTTTTGCATTACTAACATACTCAGCCAATAATAGCCTTGTTTTTGCATACTAACATACTATCCAGCTGATACAGTCAAGGGGCATTTCACTGCTCAGCTTGCTTGGCCAAGGCTTAGCAGGACTTCCGAGATCATAGAGTAGGCCAAAAGAGAAAGGCAGGGCAGGTATATAACTGAAAATTTTGTTGTCAAATCTTGCTGCAAACTTCACAGGATTTGGAACAGGTCCAGAAAGTAAATCATGATGTGTAGTTGTGATCGACCTCGATTAAAAGAGGAAAACAACTTTTACCGAAGTCTAGGTGGAGCAAAATTTAGAAAAAGAAAGTTCAGCATGTTGACTGGGATTCAAGCAACTTAAAAATGCAAGCTCTTACAAAATACTAGAACTATGTGCATTTCGAAATGTTACATTCTCAGTGGATTTAAAAGAAAAAATAAAGTGCTGTTTGTTGGCTTAGGTGATTTAAATGAAACAGAGAAAATGTGTCTTGGAAAACCTTTTTTTTATAGCAGAATTTTTAAAAGATGATGTTGAGTAAGTTTCTTGTGAGTTTTCTTGTTCTGGTGTTAAGATAAAAAGAGTAATCTCACACTCTCTTGTGCTGTGTACCATGGAAAATGCTAACAATTCAGTTAATTGTATGATGTATGTTGCCGGTAATTATTTGTAGGTGGACTAGCTAACCTGTCACTTATAGGCAAAAGCTGGAAGGAATTTTCGGGATGTCTGGAAAACCTCAGGATAATCTGTTACGTCTGATACTTTTCAGTTACCTTGGTTATTTCTTTTCTAGAACGGTACTTGAGTCAAGTAGAGTGCATTAGAGTAATAACCATGTAGCAGGTCTGCTGAGCTGCTCCCTTTTGTGGCAGAACTGCATTTCAGCCTCTTCTGTTCTGTGCACTGGACACAAAAAAAATAATTATTCTTGGTTGATTTTGCAAGTAGAGATATTGAATCTCTGCAGCATAAAACATTATATACTGTGTCATTGATATTCCATGTCTTTTTTCAGGACAAAGAAGGAGTAGAGGGTGTATCTGTGGGAGCCATTCTTTCTGACTACCAGAGAGTTCGAGTGGAAGATGTGTAAGAAAATACTTATCTTTTTCAGAATACACATTCTGGAGAGTACTTATCTGTTTTCTAACTCAAATTTAAAGCAGAGACAGTTGCCTGATTTCTTATGTTCTATGATACCAAATGCATTCTATTCATTAATACAGGTATTTCTTTTTTTCTTTTATTTTTCTTCCTTTTTTCCCTCCTGAAACCATGTGTTCATTAGTAAAAATCTAGTAGAAACTATACCGGGTTTTTGACTGCTCTTCAGATCTCTCTTCACCTGTTGAAAATACTCAGAGATTTGGTATTAAAATATTTCAATAGGTTCCGTTCTTTGATTTTAACAGGAAGCTCACTCAGTTTCAATAATTACAGTGTTGTGGTCAAATCCCTCTGTTTTTCACGTGTTTTGATATAGAGGAACATCCTCTGACTTGTTATAAGGAATTAGATAGAAGAGAATCTTTCTGAGCATATCTTTCCTTAATTCCTTTAATCTAAAATTTGTTATTATTAATCAGGAGCTTCCATTTGTCATTCCTATTGTGCACAAAAGTCTATATAGATCGTGATTCTTTGAAGAGTCTTAATTTAAAAAGAACATTATGGAATGGTAGTTGTGTCTGTTATGTAGGCCAGCATTTGATCTGAAAAAAGATTTTCACTGTATATATCTGATGAAATGCAAAACCACCTGTGTTAAAAATTAATTATAGTTTCATGATTTCATTAATGATTTGTTGATGATGAAAGCAAGTATCTGGAATAATTTATGAGTTCTAAGAATGGTGAAATTAATGCTATGCCAACTCAGCTCACGTCAGCAAGTTACAGCGCACATTTGTTTTCTTTACAGTTTACATAGATAAATTGCAGTCAGAAATAACTCCTTTTTCTTTTCCTTCATACTTGAACATTTTAATAATTGCCTCACATGTTAGTAGGATGAAAAAAAGATTGTTTTTTTCTGATTGTTTTTACGTCTTTACCACAGCTAAGAGATTGACAGGAAATCACAGTATTTCAAACAGGCATGATTGTTTTCGAGTTTGTAAAGTAAAATACTTCACATTGATCTGTAGATTTAGCCCTTGCAATAAGGTCGTTTCATATGAGCCATCCCAATTAATTCAGCTAATTTTTTAGCTGAATTTAGGCACATAAGTAACTGCTTTACATTCAGAGCTGCTAAATAGTTCCATTACAAGACTTAGTGCACTGTTAAAAGCATATCAAAGTATTAAGAAAACCAGTCAGATTATTTGGGTGCTAACTATGCATTTACATGTCAACATTAAACATGCATTCACCTATATAGTCTTCCCAGTCATATGAGTGGGTCTATCTGATAGGGAGGAATGCCCATGTATGTGAGAAAGACTATGTATTGGGAAAAACATGATAACTGACAAATAAATGTAAATCTTAAGGACTCTGAACTAGTCCCATAGTTAAATGTTTACATTTTTCAGAGACCTTACACATTTAATCACCAACTGATGGTTCTTGACAATTTATAGAAGCATTACCTATCAATGATGCAAATTAGTGATTCTCTAATTTGATAAACAATCAAAGGCTGTGTATCAAATGCTGTCTATATATGATATGTATCAAAACAAATTATTAACTTTACAGTAACAAGTTGTTAATTTGTATCACAAGCTGTATATATTTTCCTGAATGATTCTTTTCCTTGGGTGTTGATCCAAATCACAGCAACAAATTCAGCATATTGTACTAGTGACATGTGTCACTTTTATAACAGAGCAGTAACTTTGTCCTTAGCTGTGTTCACAAAAGTGATGATTTCCTAAGGTGCTGATTGCTTTGTGTCCCAAAAGGTTTAGGATTGTAGTGGCTTTACTTACATTCCTGTGCAGATCTGTTTACCTCAGTGAGTTGTGTCTTATGTAGATGAATCATAGTCAGAACAAGTTTATTTTTTTTTCATATATAGTAGACTTAATGTTTATAATGAAATATAATAAAGTGTTGTAATTGAAATTACAGTAGAAAAATTATTTCAGGATAGGAAAAGAAAGATATTTTCATCAATTCTACATTAATAATACTGTGTAAAAGCATTATACTTGGCTTTATCCATTTTTTTTGTTTGTTTTTAAGGTGCAGAAGGCTTAATCTTCAGCCTTTAGCTTACCTCTGGCATTGGAACCAGGAAATACTGCTTAAAGAAATGATATCATCTAACATTCAAGCCATAATCATAAAAGTGGCAGCTTTTGGTATGTATTCAGATTCTGAGCAATATTGTCTACTGAAATTTCCCACAGACAAATCCACAACATAAGAGAGGAAAACAGAACTTTTATTGCACGCTTTAAGATATGAAGTGTTAATATCAAGAAAGTTATAAAAAATGGCTCAATACCAGTCGTGATGTCTGAATAATTAATTTAACAGGATGCAATTCATTCTTAAAGGAGACATGGAAAAGCTGGAAAGCAGTTCTTCCTAACATAGTCATTAAATTCCTCTCATATTTTTTTTGTTCTGGTTTAGTTTTGATTTGCAGTAAAGATGCATGTATAATTCAGTAATTCACAGTATTGTCATTTATGGATGATACAGGCTTGTGGCTCGACAATATTATAAAGCAACTGTGAAAGTTTTAATAGAAATACATCAAGTCAATATCAAACAAGATGTAGTTGTGAGGCCAAAATATTATATGTAACAGCAGACTTGGAGTTGGTAAATCATAAGAGCAAACAGAAATAATTCATCATTGCCTCTAAATTTTTTTTAATATTTAAAATGTAGTTGCTTAGCATACCAGAAAATCAACGTCTTTTTATTATCAGGTATATAAAATGAAGTTATAAAACTTGAAGCAAGTCAATATGAAAGCTAACCTATCTGTTTATTGCTTGAATGTAAAGGTAAGGTCAAATGAAGTTTCATAAGAAGGCTTATGAAATCATGTGCTCTAAAAGCCTAAGGAGCGTATGAGAAACATGTTAATAATACAATATATTCATTTTAGGCCCCTATGCAGTTTTCTGTTTCAGAGTAGCAATAAGTTTTTAAGCATAAAATGTGACCAAAGGATCTTTTCTTTTGGGGTTGGCTATAAACTTGTGGTCTAATGCAGCAAACAGTGGTTTGTATCACACAAGAGGCATCAGTGGTTAAAGATGTATATTTGGAAAATAGTGTTGCATAATCTTTCATTAGAAGTCCAGTGTCTGGTTTACCTGGGCAAGTTTCCCATCAAATACCTAATCTCTATTGCTCTCAAAGAATGCTTTATAATAAAGTAATTTCTCCTTCATTGTTAACCAAGATTTGAGTTATAATCCCTTTAGACTGGATGGATTAAATTAATTTTTAAAAATTATTGTTTTAAAAAAATTTATTTATTTTACCCTCTTTATCTGGTATAGTTTCTAACTAGATTTTACATGGTCACTATGATGCTCTCACTCTATTGTTCTGTAGGATCTGCTAGGGCTGAGAGAAGGATTAGAATGATTAGAAATACCACATGATTAGAAATACCACATTCATTTACAGGTAACAAGCAATGTAATTTATTCACATTTGCCTGAATTTTGGGAGGTCAGTTAGAAATATATAGCAATAGGATACCATGTTTTCTGCTACAAAGCACTTGGTTTTAAATTGGGGGGGGGGAAGTTTCTAAAATAATTGGTTTTAGGCCATATAAAGTATATTTATATATTTATGTTATATTTCCATAAAATAGAATGTGTTCTTTGCTTATACTGGCACGTAGAAAAAAATGAAGACCACGAAACATATGTAACATGTTTTTTCACATCAGAATTATTTTTTTAAAGAAAATATATTATTTAAATAATAGATAAAACTGTTTCCCAAATAGTCAGCATTGATGACCTGTCATGCCTGCAGCAAGATAAGCTTGTCTTTTGTATTCAACAGTCTTAAAAAAACTTAAAATGCACTGGTTAGTGCACAAAGAGTGCTTTGTGGGCTATTCATTGGAAGAGCGAATACCATAAATACTTGTAGATAGCAATTAGATAGAAAATCACTCCGAGTTATTTTTCCTTTTTATTTTTTGGCTACAGGTAAAAGAAAGATCTTATCAGAGTCAATTTCTCACCTGCCTCAGGCAGACGTAATTAGATGTAAGCAAATTTAATGGAGCTTTTGTGCTCTGGGGCCATTCTGTAATGCTTTAATAATTGCATGCCTTATTAAAGTGGATTTAAGGTATGAAGGCTGTTTAACATATCAAGTGGCAAAGTAGATAAGATACAGTTTAACTTTTTGCCTTTTAGATTAATAATCAAAGCTAAACTGCAATGAAAATATTTAAAATAACAGATTTAAGAGTCTGAAGGGTAATGCATTAGGTGATACGTTGTACAGTTGTTAATGCAAGAAGCAAATCTGTAACCTGAGCTTGACATTCATCGGCGCTGGCGTACTTGTACACCCGCCTTGTCCTGTTTTCCATTAACTCAGTGCCGGTATTGACAAGGTAAAAGCCTGTCGTTTTATGTAGAAAACACATAATTATGCAAGTAAATGAGCATTAGTTTAGTACATTTCCCTAAATCCACCATTACAAATTAATACCATAAACCTTGCCAGTGGCAAGAGTTTTCTATCTCAGAGAAGTGTAGTTTTCCAGATGGGATGCCAATTGCTCTCACTTATATGCAAAAAAAAGTATTGTTAGCAACCTTTTTCACATGCCTTCTGTTGATCTATAAGTAGATTGGCTTTCTTTCCTTTAGAGTATATTTCAAAAGCTTTAATGATGAGAGAAAAACATTCCACGATCTAGCAGCAAACCTGAGCACTATATATATGTATAAAAGCTACTTCTGAATATTTATCTTCAGTGCCATTTTCTTGCTGCTAAAGATGTCTGTATGATACATCACACTTTTATCTTTGAAATATACACCTCTTCAGTGGAAATCCAGAAATTCAGAAATAGTTTACTCAGTATCAGCTAAAATTGAAGCTATTACTGATTGTTTTTAACATGTGTGTTCCTGAAATTCCAGTAATAGACATTTCTCATGTGACACATTGTAATATAGCACTATGTAATAGAACAATTGTTTAACTATTGTAACACAAGAAGACGATGCATTTTTGATCTCCTTCCTTTTTGGTTGTGTTTTCCAGATTAACTAATACTAATTAACTTGCAGAGTATGCATATAGCAGATTCAACTTTAAATCTTGATAACTTCATATACTGGTCTTAACTGTGCCTCATTCTAAAGCAAATTGTTTCCACTGCAGTACAAGGTGTAATACAAATTTGGAAGTGAGGGAAGGAGGAGGGTTACATTTGGAAGGAATTTTTGAGTTTCTTACAATATGATCCTTAGTAAAATTTGATGTTCAAGTTTATTTACTTTCAGTTTACTTATATAGTTATCTATACCTAAATCTTTTTAAGTATTAACACTAAAACTTAAGCACCTCTGTACTTTTTAAGATATGGCAGACTTCATTTCTCATATATATGAGAATATACTTGAAGCTGATTTTATGTCATGTAGTTAAAGAAGGTTTTTCCACAATGTTTCTAGATTTTCTTGATGTTTCAAAAGTATCATTTATACTGAGTAAGTTTTCTAAGTGCACACTGTTGCCTTGAGAAAGCAGAGTTGTGTGAAATTCCTTCTTCAATATTTCAGTCAAAATCAGAATATAAACTTAAATTCCTATCTTTTAGGGGATTAATATGCATTTATTTGCTTTATACATTGCAGCTTCTTTCCAGTTTGGTTACAATAAACTAATCCTTAATTATTTCATTTAATACCTGAAAAAATTATGTGGTCAGATAATTTAAAAAAAATAATTTAATTTGAAAAAGATAAACTCTGATTAAATGATTAAATTATGTTTCTAAGTTCTAGCTGCTCTTTGGACCACAGGAAAGAAATTATACTCTAGTGCTGTTCAACTCTTGAACAGTAATAAAAGCTGAAACTTTGAATCAGGGCTGATCAGTCTGCATATGAAGTGGAGCTCTTTTATTTCTTGACTATGTTCTTTACTTGTAGGTCCAGCTGCTTGAGTGCCTATAGACATTCTACATTCCCAGCCATGAGTAGAGTTGAAATCACAGGGTCTGTGGAAACCTAAATTTTAAAGTGGTATGAGCCTTAGTTACTTATGCTGGCTATTTCCCAATGGAGTAATGAGTACTTAGGGAGCCAGTGCCATCTCCTGTCTGTCAGGAAATCCCAAGTTCCTTCACTAGAACGAGCTGTCTGTACTAAGTATATTTAACATGAACCTCCTTTGGTGTGAGAAGATATTGATGTTTGCTTCCCATGGTCTAGAAAATAGGTATACTCCTGCTATTCATGGAATCCACTATCCTGATAGTTGAGGGATGTGTATGTTTTTGTATATGACTTTTTAATTGAAAAAGAGAGACTATTGCTTCCTTTTCTAATGAATCTGTTATTTAAACCCAGCCACCTAGGTGTCTATGTTACTGTTTATTTGTATGCCTCTAGTGTATAGAAGTGAAATCCTGACTGACTGAAATTGATCGCCATACCCCCATTAGTTTTCACTGAGGTAAAATTTACATGTGAAGAGCTACATTAAAAGAGATCTAGCACCACACAGTTCCTGGATAAGCTCTGAAGGCTGTAATTTAGTGTACAGATAAACTGATCTAATAGTTGCTGCCAAAAGGTCAATCTTCCCGTCCCACTTCTAGCTGACTCTTCCAAACCACAAGTCTGTGCTTGCTTCTGCCCTTGTAAAGGCTCCAGTGTTTTTGTGGCTGCATGTAGATGATCAGCAGGATCTGCTTTTTTGTGCAGGAACTTGCTCTGTAGAAACCACAGCTGCATGGAGGGCAGAGCTCTCTCTTTGAATAGAAAGATTATTACTAACCTTTATTCAAGTTGGCTGCAATGGCAGATCATATTCTGAAGTAAAATTGTTGGTTTTCAGTTTTTTCTGAGCACATCATCTGTGTAATGGAGAGGAACAATGTTCTTTGAAAATGTGTTTTTAGTACTGCGCAATTTTAAAGTAATTTTGAGGAAACTGAAGGACCTTGTCATAACAGGGGAAGGAGACGCTTCCTCCAAATATTTTTTAAAAATTCTCAGACCATTCACAAACATAACATAGAAGGAATTTAATAATGTTTTGTTATTTAATCAATATGAGATCACAGTTGCTTTCTTATATATTGTACAGTAAGGATTGTTTACTTGCTTATTGCTAAGTAAATTAAACATTTACATTATTCTTAGCCAATTCAGCTTATTTACAGGATCATTCCAGTGCTTTCTTCCTTGTACATCTACCAAACAGTAGAGCTGTAGTAGAATCCATGACTGTGTTCAACACCATTTGCTCTTGAGAACATTCTGTTTTATTAATATGAAAAACACATTAAGGTTGGAAAAGAACTCTGAGGTCATCAAGTCCCACCTTCAATAGCACTATAACCACTTAATCATATCACCAAGTGCCACATCTACTTTTAAACACTTAACTTGTTTTTTGAACACTTATTCTGTTTATCATAATTTGAAGTAAAAGATAGAATGACTGATAATATTTTTCAAGTCGTGTCAAATTTTGATGTGTGTCTATTCTGGTAGTGATAATGTATTCTAAAAATAGCCTTAAAGTTTTGTTAGAAAAGTTATCCTTGTGCAGTGTTGAAGTATTATCTTGCTTACACATATGATCACTTTTAATTAATTTTAGTTTTAATTTATTTTCAGATTATAAATTTGATGAATTACCTATGATGTACTTTGGGAAAGATGTTCTCATTAGCCTTTTTCCCCTTTGAAATCTTGTTTCCTAGCTAGCATATGGTGTTGTGACTGAATTTTCAGACAAATCTTCTCAAACTTCATTGGCTCATTAGAGTTTACGTGCATTTGATTCTTTTTCTCTAGGCTTCTTCCCTATATATTTTTCTACCTTCCCATTTATCTCCATAATTAATGTTATTTATGATAAAAAAAAAAAAAAGAGACCACACCTGTTTATTCACTAGACATTGCATGAAAAGACTTGGAAAAACTTATAAAAACAGAGAGCCATTTTATCTCAAGCCATTTCTTTTCCTGGAAGAAGAGTTTGACATAGGAAAAGATCAGTACAGATAAATGGAAATTGTATGCAAGACTGAAAGTAAAAAAAAATTAGCTTGGGATTTAAGATGTGATGCGAAAAAAATGAGGAAGAGAAAATAGAACTAGTAATGGACTTAAAGAAGAAGTTTGATTCATAGTTGAATAGTTGAAAGTTTAGGAAAATGAGAAAATAATCTTTGCATTTAGAATGGTACTTGCCTTGATGCTTGTATATGAATGACAGATACTTTGTTACCAGTGTAAGATGAGGTTTCAGAAAGAGATTTTAGTGCATATATTAAGTATAAAGAAATGTTTGAAAATAAATTGTATTACAGAAAAGGAAGAAATGAGATTTTGCATAAGTCAGTTTAGAAACAAATTAGAGAGAAATAAGATTCCCTCTTCTCTAACTCTGAGCCTATACACTGGAAAATGGGAGGGATGTTGTTGTCATAAAAGCTGACAGGAGTTAGAAGGAAGAGTAAGGGACAGTGCCTAAAAACAGAAAAGTGTTTGAAAGCTGATATTATTGAGTGCTGTTAAGGAGATGCCACAGACAGACAAAGCAGGAGAGAGAGGGGTTAAAAGTGGAAAGATCACGTTGCCATTTGGGGAGATCACGTAATCTAAAGGAAAATTTAAATGGAAGCAAGAGGCTAAGAGCGCATTATTAGGCATTTAAAGTGAAACAGGAAAGGAAGTATGGGCTATAGTGAAAAAGACAGAAAAATAGTCAGAACTTGGAGCTGAAAAATAGTGGAAGAAAGGGAGCTTAGTAAGAGTTGTCAAAAGCAGAAATAATCTTAACAATATGAAAATCAAGACATACAAGTGGTATATTTTTAGTACTAGAATATATACTTGCTGCTCTTTAGTGTTTGATACAATTTAAGCTCTAGATGCCCAATTACTTTACAGACTTACATGCCGAAATGAGACATTAACTCAATGCTTTGATGACATATCTCTGTAGTTTGAACCATAGATGTTTACTTTTCAGGTTGAAGTTTTGCAGGACTTCTTGTCCTTCTTGTCCTAGTCTGATCCTTTATTTCTGCTCTGGTCTTTTACCCTTTTCCAACAGATCTATTGATCTTTGCTTTCAGAAACCTCTGTTGATCCCCTTGGGGATTGTAACGTTTTAAAAAGTTTATAACTTGTCTGCATGGGGATGGATTTAATAAAAATGACACAAATTTTTTCACTTGCACCGCACCTCTTTCTCTTTCACAGATTGAAATTTCAATTATTTTCTACGAAGCTTACTAGAATTAGAACTGTTCAGAGAATGAAAAACCAGAATTCTATAATATGGACAAAATAGCACATATCTTTTTATTAAGACACATTTGTGTTCATGTGATGCTAGATCAGTTGGACAATTTGCATCAAATAGATTAATAAGCAAACAATGCTCTTAAGATATTTTACGCAAAAAAATTGTGTCAGGAAAGGCATATGTATGTGCCTGTATGAACTGAAACTTTAATAACTTTGTATTTAGGTTTTTTAGGCCCATTAAAAGTCCTGAGAAGAATTTGACTCAGTCAGTACTTTAAATGAGATGAACCATTTGCTGCATTTGATTAAAAGTAGTTTAATGCTATTTTTCAGCAATTATACAATTCTTCCACATCTTCCAAATCTTTTTCAAACTACCAACACTTTGGAGAAGAACCTTCTGAAATTCTACAAGGGCAAATGCAGTGTCCTGTACCTGGAGAGGAATAATTCCATGCACTAGCACAGGCTGACGGCTGACCTGCTTGAAAGCAGCTCTGTGGAGAAGGACCTGGGGGTCCTGGTGGACAACAAACTGTCCATGAGCCAGCAGAGCAGTGTGTCCTTGTGGGCAAGAAGGCCAATGGTGTCCTGGGATGCATTGGGCAGAGCATTGGCAGCAGGTTGAGGGAGGGGATCCTGTCCTTCTGCTCAGCCCTGGTGAGGCCTGACCTGGGGTGCAGTGTCCAGTTCTGGGCTCCTCAGGACAAGAGAGACAGGGAGTTCCTGGAGCAGGTCCAGTGGAGGGTGACAAGATGATTAAGGGTGTGGAATATCTCTCTTATGAGGAAAGGCTGAGGGAGCTGAGCCTGTTCAGCCTCAAGAAGAGACGACTGAGATGACTAACTCATCTCAGTATACGTGTCTGAAGTGGGAGAGGAAAGAGAATGGATCCAGGCTCTTCTCAGTTTTACTGAGCAATAGGACAGGAGACAACGTGCCTAAACTGAGTCACAGAAAGTTCCACCTGAATGTAAGGAAGAACTTCTTTACTGCGTGAGTGACCAAGCACTGGAACAGATTGTCCAGAGAGGCGGTGGAGTCTCTCTCACTTGAAATATTCAAGAACTGTCTGGGTCAATCCTGTGCCACGTGCTCAAGGATGACCCTGCTTGAGCAGGGAGGTTGGAGCAGATCACTGCACATCACTGTGGTCCCTTCCAACCTGACCCATTCTGTGATGCTGTGGTTTTGTAAAAGCATCTGATTGGAAATATTGCCTTGTTATCTGATAAAACGGTAAAAATTTCTTCAAAGATTTTTTGAGGATTCTGTTCTTGAAGTGACAGAGCTAAATTGCTTTGAATCCTAGATTTAACTAGAACACAAACATCTTTGATGTTTAAAAAAAACCACAAGAGATTGTAGATAATATTACTTCAATAAAAAGTTTTAGATCCTTTTACCTCTCAGAATTCTAAAATTTTATGACATCAGACTAACCTAGTTTAGAAAATACTTGAAGAATGTTCAAGAAGGAAGACAAACTGAGATCACAGTTAAACTGCACTGGAAACATATGCTAGAACTACTTTGGGATTAATGTCTTTTAACTTTATCACTTAGCTTGATAAGCTTGACTTAGCTTGAAAAGAGTTACTCTACCAAGTGTGTCTACAGGTTCCATCCCCCTACAAATCCCACACTGGATAAATTATCACATATCAGGAAAAATGAAGAAAGGAAAAAAAAAAGAAGAAAAAGGCCAAGGGAAAAAGAGAAGTAGATGCATAATGAAATCACATGAATTTTCCTCTTTTATAAAATAAATTAGAAGCAAATTCATCTCAAATCTTTTAGAGGTGCAGTAATACCAATTATTTATTGCACTTTTCATTATTTTTATACAAAAATTAAGCAGTTTTTACAACTTTTTTTTCTTTTGGAAAAGGAAATCCAAGGAATCCATCCAGTTCACCATTGTTAACACAGTCTTTCATGTGTGAAAGTTTTGAGGAAGTTAAGAATGAACCTGTCAAATTATGCTATCAGATGAAAAGTTCAGTTCCCAGCTCTTCAGAGAAATGAAAGCTAAATATGACAACAGGAATAATTTACCTCAAGGCAACTTAAGGTATAGATCTACAGTTCAAGAATATTTGTGTGGCATGTGCGTTTCTAGTTGGTAAAGGTTATAACACATTCCTGCACTCCTACCTAGTAGCCTATGTTACCAGCTAATGCTGTTGTGTACAGGCTTTTCCTGTGTTTCTAGAAACATTCTCCTGTATTCTGTACTGTGTAAAGAACAGTGCCTGACCCTCCTTTCAAAAATCACTGATTTTGTATTGTTAACTTAGGGAAAAAAAAAAAAGACACAGTTAAAATAGAGTTAAAATAGAATTTACCTTCAAAAATAATCCGATTTTCTCTGTTCCAGTTCTAAGACGGGGGTTGTTTTATCCTTTATACTCTTTTGCTTTCTATATGTATTTCTTTACCTTACAGGTCCTATCATCTTATTGTTAACCCTGTTTTCTTTATGATACAGAGATTGAGAATAAACTAGTTTTGATTCCAGAAAACCAGTCTTTCATTGCCTCTTTTCTTATTCAAAATTCTAAATGATTCTACTCTTGGTGAGCAGCTGATTAGGATCTCTCCAGAAACTTTATTGAAGATTATACAGCCCTACATCATCAGAAGTTAAGTCTTAGTCCCTTACATTCATAGTGACGGCAGTTACTACTCTTCTCAATATTACTTCTCAAGAAGTCAGGGAATAAAAGGGAACTTCATGTTCCTGTACCTTTAAAATAGGCGGGGTTTTTTTTCCTCCAAAAGCCTATCCTATTCCTATGACTAGATATTTCAAGAAGAATATGATAATATCAATTTTGAAGATTTGTTTTTACCTTATTTTATGGAAGAATTCACTGAGTAACAAGTTTAAGTTTTTGAATTGTAGGGTTGATTAGTGAGGAAAGGGTGGAGTTTTTTCCCCCCTATATGATCCAAAGATAATTCTTAACTCATACTTTATTGATGTGTGTGGTAGTGATTCTTTTACAATGTGTTTCTAAATTATGGGTTAGAGTTTGGTTCAATGTATCTTTCAGAAGACCTTTACATACCAACATTTATTGAAACAAGTAATTATGATTTATTTTTATTTATTTGGAATTTTACTAAGAAGGGAAAATAGAATTTTTTATTTTAAAATACTTTCTTAAGAATGCAGACAATTTTAAAATTCTGAACGTATATAAAACATGTTCTTGTTTGTCAGATAAGGCTTTAGAATGCGGATTTTTTAGCTGATTATAATGCCATGAAAATGTAACTTGGATTTCTAATGGTCTTGATAAATGCAAGTAATATCAAGTAGTTGCCCCTCAGGTGAGGGCCTCGTGCTCCATTAATACCTATGTACAAAGTGAACTATTTAAAATATGGTTCCTTTGCAACAGTTGTGAAATGCCTTTTAGTCATGTTCTTTTTTTCACCACAGAACAAAGCCATGAATTTTTGTCTCAATCTCTTGACATTGCTGCAGTTCTCTACACTTGTCTTGTGGCTGTGATAAGAGCATTCTGCAACCACTGTTGATATCTGCAGAAAGGAGTTCTGCTCCTGTCAGTGGATTTATCAGAAATTACAGGTGGAGTAGCAATTACTTTGAAGTGATTATACCATTTGTGCTATTGCTTACTGATTTTACAGTCAAACTAGACTACAAAACTGGAATTGAAAGCATAATTATTTTTACTGAACACTGTCAAAAACAGCATTATCAAATTTTTGAGATGTTTCTGTTGTCATATATTAGTCTATCTCAAAGAAATAAAGTTGCACTTGCTCTCTTGGCAGCACATAATAAGTTGATGGATGTAGTTCAGTTGGGGAGTTAAAAATGCTTTGAAAATAATGGGCCATAACATTCTAGGGTTAACATTTATTCATAGATGATGCAATTAAATAAAATAGACATTAACTTCAAGGTCAGTCAGGGAAGTAATAAAAGTGAATATTTTAATTGAATTCTAATTGCCCCCCACTGATACGTGTAAGTTAAATAAAATAGATGTCAGTCCTGCAAATTATAGCTCCCTTCCTAATTAATTTTTCAATTCTACATAGAGTCATCCAGGCCCTGGACCTTGTTGTTGGTTTATCCATCCATTCGGCTTCCTTTACATCTAGTTCCATTGAGGATAAATTTGGAGGATGTGGTACTTAGAATTTACAGCACACTGTTTTTCTTGTTAGTCTAAGCCATTTTAAGAATCTGAATCAATAAAGAAAAGTGTACCAAATAGAAATATAGATTTTAAAAAGCTATTTTGTAAGCATAGTTCCAAATACTTTATTATACTAATTCTAGCAACAGACATACAGCTTCATCTATGGATGCAGAGCAGTAGAGATTGGAGATGTGGATTACTGGTTCTCAAATTGAAAGTTACGTTGCTTCCTGAGGCCTTTACCAGACAGTCTCTATTCACTCACAATATAAACCTAGTGGAAGCTAAAAGAAGTACTATGTTTCAAAATAAATGCAAGCTGTCCAAAAATAGAATTCTGCTGATACAGGAAGGGTACAGGAAGGGTACATTGCACTTCACAGATTTTCATGTAGGTGTGGGATATAACTAAAGAATTTACCCATAGTGTATACATAGACAATTTATTTGTATTTCATAAACTAGTTGTATCATAGTTTCTTTTAGATTATTGGTTTGCATTCATTACTGGACAGAAGATATGTCCAGATTACCAAAGAGAACCTTATGAAAGAAATAATATGTCAGTGTGTCTGGTTCTGACAACTTCTTCCCTTCTCATATGTTTGTAATGTATCCCTTGGTTTAAATTTAGAGGAAATCAATCTGTTTTTATCAAGGAGAAAGAGGTTGCTTATCTTAGCAAAGTAATTATATTAAAAGAAGAATGTTAATATAAATGTGTGAAATGATACTGTAATGCAGTACTCTTTCATTTACGTCAAGAGAAATTGCTTGTTGCCCTAATACCTATCTCATTATAATCAAGGACAAAATGCTAACCTGATGTAAGTTGGAAGAGATCACCAGAACCGTTTGAACTATTGAAATTGAATTAATATATTTCAAAACTATTTCCACAAGAATAAATTATCATCACATATCTAACACATACATTTTTAGTCTGTTAAAAAAAAGCAATAAACCAATACAAAAAAGGAATAGAGGGGGAAAAAAACTCAGTCTTTTTAAACTTTAATTATTAAGCAGTTTTAAAAGCATTCCCCCACATCAGAAGGGAATTTTTAATGTGCTTTAAGGAAATATTTAAAAACTTTCTTAGTGTTTTTAAATTCATTCACTCTAACTTGTTTTAGTTTCACAGGAATTTAAATATAGCGAGATCATGATTGTAAAAATTAAGAGACATATTAGCTATTTTAACTCAACAATGACTTTATATAATAGTGTACTGTACATTTATATAACAGCTTTCATCATCAACAATCTAACGTGCTTTGAAAGGTACATATTTTAGAAATTGCTTATGAATGGAGTAATTTTGGTGGTGGCACTGTAATGATACCTATTACTGTATGAAGCAGTAGAGTAGGAAAAAATAGACGAATATTGTATCAGTACAAAAAGGAGCCCAAACCACAATAACCAAGAGTAGTAAAAAATGGGATAACTGAAAATTTCACAGTGTTCCTCCAGTTTCAGGAATTATAATTTTGTTTTTTCTCATTTGCTTCATGTGGTAAGTCCTTTTGACCACTTCATATCAAATCCAACTAGCATATTTCTTTGGTTGAAGATATCAGCTTCTGAAACAGTTGTTCCTGGATTATTTTATCTCACTGCTTATTTTTGCCAGTTACTTGGTTTATCCTGAGAAGTAACCATTAAATGCCATTAGCTGGCCAAAATTAAAAAGTCAAGAAGTTGAAACAGGAGCAAGTTAGAGCAGCTATCAAGTGTTAATAGGACTTAATTTTTTACGAAGAAAAATAAATCGAAATGTAGACATCATACAGAGTATTTTGTGATGGATCTAAAGGTACAACATTCAATACATTCTGTACATCTGAATTTTCTTTATATCTCCATCCTTTTTAATCTTACATTTTATATTTGCGTAAAACACACAAAGAATGGGATTTGGCAAAAGAACTTTTCATTGTGAGCCTGTGTTCCTTCCAGTTGCAGGAAGCATAAAAAGAATTAAATTGTATTTGAATTCCATAGGTATCTACAAAGGTAACTTCTGTCTTAAAGAGGCAGTATCCTTGTAGTATTTTTATTACTGTGGACCTGTGTGTTTACTTCACTGGCTAGTGAATTTTCTAAGGGATATGAGAGGGATACAATAGGGATTCCACTTGACATGTAGTGAAATGGTAACTAGCTTTGTTTTTCCGTAAACCTGGAAAATATTTGCCCAAAGATTAGGGAAAATTCTGACTCAGTGTATTTTCTTTAGGATAGTAATTATTTTAGATAATGTGGCATCTCATAATATATTTTAAAAAGAAAAAAAAAAACATTTCTTCATGTCATAAGAGTACTTAATAAGAAATATTTTTACATTTTTGGGGTTTTTTGCAGGTTTAGATCCAGATAAGCATCTAGGAAAAACTCTAGGTGAAATGGAGCCTGTTCTTCTGGAGGTGAGTATAACTTAAAGGATAATCATATAGTTCAACTTTCATTTAAAAAGAAACACAGGTAGAAATCCAGTAAAATTAACTTAATAAAAATTACTTACTTTCATAAATAAAGTGTTAACTCAAAGCTTTGCTTTGTACACAGAATATAAAACTTTGCTAAGCGCTTTTCATATCAAAAAACATTTCTTGACAATAGTTCACAAATGATGTCACCATCTTTAAAACAAACTAGAGGCATGAAATCTCAATATTGCAGGAACACTAACTGGTATATCAATATGATGCAGCTAAGTAATTGTATGTTAGAAACTTTCACAGCAAGAAACAGTAAGGGTAAAATCATAGGTGATACCAAACTTCTCTGAAGATTCCTATTTGCAGGTTTCCTACCATTTATACAATCAGACTGCATACAGTGGGACCTTTAAAAATGGAATAAGAGGTGTATTCTTGAGGATGCATTTGATTCTGTACAAAGGACTGGGTGTCCTCATACCAGGATAATGCTTGTTGGCAGAGCTAGTAGATTTATTTAAAGAAAAATCATTCAACTAGGGAAAAGAAAAAAGACCAGATTTTGTACATGAGGTTTCTTCGAGTTTGATGTAGAAGCTTCAAACATCAAGCTGAGTAAATTTTAAGAATAACATTTCTGAAATTATGTTTTCATGTATTGTCTGTGACAATGCCAGTTTACCACAATTCCTTGTTCTTGAGCCTGTTAGATACCCACAATGATTGCATGTCTCTTAAAAGGGTCTTGATGTAGCTTTCAGTGTAGGCTGTCTAAATGTCCACAAAGTGCTGTCCTAAAAATACTTTTCATTTCATTGTTAATCTGGGTAGTTAATGGTCAGCCTGGCTTTGCAAAGAGTTTGTTTTGAAAGTTTGCTGTACTTAAGGGTACAGCAAACTTTCAGAAGAGAAAGAAAAAGTAACCAGAACTTTAAAAATCTCTTTTGCTACTGAAAAATAGAGGAGTTTTATAGCAATTATTTCCTGTATTTAACTCTATTTTTCTAATTATTTGCATGGAGAGGAGAAGATAGGTAATTGCTACTTGGGAAACCTGGAGAGGAATAATTGAGGTCCATAACATTCAAATAACCTTACCTGAAGAGATGGTTTTGGTCTGTTCTTAACTTGAGATTTGTTACTTCAGACCTGAGACTCTGCCCAGAAATCTTCCCCTCCTCCTCGCTGGTCCTCTGCTATGTAAACCAGTTGGTATACAATCCCATTCATTATCTTTTTTTGGAAGTCTTGTTTCACTGATTTCTTAAAATCATCTGAACATTCTGCATTCACAGAAAGCTTCTGTAATCAAAATTCAGGTTGCAGCCGTAGTGGGGTTGCAGTTTGATAACTACTCACCTTGGTTGAATCAGTCTTGATTTCTTTAAAACTGTCACAGAAAGTATTGCAATTTTAATTGTGCTAGTAAGAAGTATTCTTCTGCATTTGATTTCACCATCATTCATTTTCAAAAGAAAATAATAAACTATGAAATCCAAAAGTACCTGGTATTTTTTGTGAATTGCATATATTCGTCATGTTGTTTGATATCTTAATTAAAGTGATTCTTACTTACTCGGTTTCACTGAAATTATTTCTGTCATGGTTTTAACACTTCTCAAAACCCACATTTGATGATTTTATCTTTTGTTGATATAGCAATACACAAAGTAATGACTGCCTAAAATGTATAAATCGGGCATTCTGACACTGCTTGCAATGCTTGTCTGGCCATTGTAGGGAAGACTGCACAACTGATTATTTGTTCATTTGGCTGTTGCTTGTGCATATGTACGCTATGAAAGTCAAAGCCATTACAAATACTTTTTTTACTAGATACTTAGTTGGCTTTAAGGCCTTATAAAACCAAATCATTAACTATAAACTGAACAAAAATACTTACAAGGTATAAAATAGTCTTTTGCAAACCAGTGAAATTTTCAGCATCAGAAGTTCTGGCAGACAGAATGTGCAAACAAGGGGTTCACAGTTTCCAGTAAGGAAGAGAGATAAAATTTAATATTCTAACCATACCATATAAAACACCAGAATGATTTAGTGTTTAACACTGCGCATATCCAGAAGTGCCATGGCTTTTTATACCTGTGATCTTTGATTTAAACTCTATTATCTAACCAATAATTTCAAATTTTACAATAAATTTGTTTTTCCTGTTGGGGTTTTTTGCTAATAGAATTTTTTCCTGTTCTTTGGGATTGTTTTTTGTGTTCTGTGTTGACACCTTATGTTACTTTACTATAGTTGTTTATTCAGCTAGGTGCAGGGTATTTCATTACAGCATTTTTCCTAGTGTGATATGCAAGTTTGTGAGAATTTTTGCAGTTCTGTTTCGAATTAATGTCGTTCTCTATGTTCTTCAGTTCTGTTGAAAATCACTTTATATCTGAATAATTTCAGTGCCCAGAAAAGTGCCAGTATCTTTGATAAAGAGCCACAAAGTGTCATATGTTAGCATATAGTCACAAAGTTCAACTTCTCTGGTACTACAGATCTGGAAATAAAACTCACTCACTTCTTACTTTTTTTTTTCTTTTTTTTTTAACTAAACGTTTACATTAAGGAACAGTCAATGAGACCAAAATTAACTTGTAGTACTATAATGGACCTGTTAGAATTTGTCTTTTGGATATATAAGAAATAAGCATGAACTAGTCATTCTCCTTTTAGCAAAAAATATGTGGTTGAGGCATTATAAGTGTTGGTTAGAAAAAATCCCCAACAAATAAATCTATAACCCAGCCCTGATTTCCTCCACTCAGTTATTTGACTTTGAAAACATATTATCACCTAAATTTTCAGTCTTCTGATTTACTTTATTTTATGTGTACAGTAGAAATTGTAATAATTACTGACATAAATGTGAGGTGGTTTTTCTGCAGTAGCAGCAGAAAAATGGAGGACTAGTGAGTGGGAAAAGCTTTTTGCAATTTTTTTCACATTACTTTCAGAATGTTGAACTTAGGAGTGCACTGATGATCTGCCACCCATAGTTTTAGCAGGAGTGAATATTACTGGCTGAGGAAATCAGCACTACAGAAAGTAAAGTTTTTGAATTATTGCTTTTTTCTAATTGATAGGTCTTTGGTTAGTTTTTGAGGGGTGGTTGCTAGATAATTGCTAAATTATTAAATTACTTTCATGTCCCAATGTTTCCTCTGTAACGGGAGTCTCAGTTTTTTGCACTCAAGAATTTTCTGTCATCTTATGTCTCAGGTTGTGATCCCACTGTCCTTTGAATTTGTTAATAGAATGGCAAAGGGACATTAAGGTTATATTTGTCTGTAATTCTGGCTCTGCCAATAGTCAATAGGAAAGTGTTTATTTGTATGCTTGCCTCAAAAGTTGATGAGAACACCTTGATGTAAAGAGCATTTCTGGAAATGTTAGAGTTTATTAAGTCTTACAATTTCTGTCTGGGAACAAAGTCTTCACTTGAAAAAGGAAGTACTTGAATTCAAATATTTATCTTTGATTATGAAAGTTAAAGAAGGAAGCTCCAATCCTTCTGTTTCATTCCCAAGGTAGGAAGAGACTGCTCTTCAGGTAATGTTTGGACTGGTCATTTATGTGTATCTCATTTATATGTACATCCTATATCTCATTGTGTACTTAAGATAAGCTTTGTGTAGCCTGGAAGATGGTTTCATCGTAGATTTCTTCTGGAGTTTGAAGTGTACTTGCATTACTTGCAATTAGTTATGTTTGACTCATAAATTTGCAGTTGTCTGGCTCATCTGTATTAGAAGGCAGATTTAATAATCATAAAACTTAGAGTCCATGCTGTTGTATTGTTATTAATGTAGCATCCAGTTTGCAAACCCAAATAATCAGTCTTCAAATAATGTTAATATTCTAAATTATTACCAGGCAAAATTCTCATGCCATTGATGACATTTAAAAAATATTCCTGACTTTGTTAAATGAATGTTAAGGATCTGTTCTATGAGCTGCTAAATATCTTTTGGTCCTGTTGACATTTGTGAGAACTGAAAACCCTTTAGCACCTTGTATAATTGGTGTCAAGAATGATGTTGAAGCCAGTGACATTGAAAATGAGAATTTCTCACAACAAAGATAGGAAATAGTCTTACATCTTCTGAGTATTCAATGTTAATTGCCAATAATTATTCTAGACACTGTTTACAAGCAGAGCTACCAATTTTGAAAGTGATTTGTAAACAGTCACTCCATGTATTTGCTGTGTAAAGGTTAGTTAGAAAGGTCTTTTATGGTTTTCTCTCTTTCAATTTTTTAATCAGTTTCTTTAAGGTTTTTTGGGGGATTTTTTCAAATAAAAGGTTTTGACTAACTGTTTTGTAGGTTGTCCATTCTTGTTGCATCAACATTAATTATTCCTGATGTATTTGTCCTATAGAAACCTTGTTGCCATTGTTGACAGATGGAGTTCTCTTTTATGTCAGGAGTGTAATTTTTTAATGAGCACTTGATTAAAGGTTCTCTTTTGCTCCTTTTATTTGATAGAAAATTTGAAAGGGAAAATTAAAAATAACTCTCATAACAAGACACTGAAAAAATATTTCAAACATTCTCCAAAAGAGTTTTTGATTTTATAGCACCTAAATATTCACGTGGAACATTACCAAGGTATTGTTTTCTCAGAGCATTTTCTTCTTCTGTGAAATAATGGCTGAAGATGATTCAGACCTTTGGTTTAGGTTAACTGAAGTCATCAACACTCTTTGAAGTTTTTAAGTGCGAAGCTTTAAGAGAGAACTGTAAAGTAACATGAACTACATTCAGCTTCAACAATAAAAATACAGTATCATCTGAATATATGTAATAGAATTGCTACACAAATATTCTAGTAACTATATAAAAATGTAATCTATGATGTATAAATATCCCAGTCTTATTTACCTCAGAAGAAACAGCAGATTTGGAATTATCTTCTATCCTCCAGACAGACTTTTTCTAGCCCTCTGATGTTCTGGAGAACTGTATTTCTACTTTGACTGCAAAAGCATCATGGATGAGCTTCTGTTCCTCTAAGGAAAGGCATAAAGGGGTTAAATAAATATTCCCAAAAGTAACATTGGTGTTTGCAATGGAGTTAAGGACTGCAGTTCAAGTTCTTATTAGTCACTTAAAGCAGAATATTAGTATTTGTTTAATGTTAAAAAAACCTGGACAGGGCTTGGCTTGAATCACTGCACTGACACATTATAAGGTGATATAATCTGCTACTGGGAGGAATTTCTGCTGCAGACAGAGAAGGTGTCCCCATGCTCAGATCTGGTGCTTGATTACTATCTTTCAATACAGTACATTGAAACAGTAGTACAGTGAGCTACTAAGCAGTTTTGCACTCCTTATTCCAACAAAAGAACTTTGGATCGTGCTCCACAGCTGCTCAATTCTAAAGCCGGAATTAATTAACATAGCCATGTCTCATATTTTGAATGCTTCAAAAATACCTAGTTATGTGTTTGAGTGAGATATCCAGAGCTTCAGGAATATTCATAAATATATGTTGATTAAGAAGTAAAGTACAATTTATAAAAGAAATAACATGTTTCTCTTTAGATCTTGCTTTAGCTTTTTGCTTTTGACTTAGAAAATTCTTATTTTTTGTTAGATTTTTTTAAAGAGTATTTACCTAAACATAGAATACAGCTTCTGAATCTGTTGTCAAAAAATGTGTTCATTGTATACTTCTATAGGAAGTGCTACTCCTTGTGTTGACTCACAGTAAAAGTTTCTCCTCCAAGTGAAACAGACATGCTAAAGACAAGTGTGGGAGTCTGAACAAGCTCTCATGGCCACTGAGAAAGAGGAACCAGGAATCAATTTGTTAATCTAAATATTACAGTGCCTGTTCTACTTAAAATGTAACACATCAGTAATTTTTAATCGCTGTAATAGGCATACAAAGAAATCAAGACCTGACTGTATGATGATTGGGATTTTTCAGCCTTGTCATGTGTAGTTTTTTAGAAAGTACTTGCCATGGTTTAACTCCAGCTAGCAACTAGTATGAACTGGTTTTGACATTTTCACAAAATACATTTAATAAACTTCTTTGGTGTAATACCTATATGTTTCCATTTCTCTTTTTTGATAGCTCTCTGAGAAATACGGAGTCCATGTTTGTGGAGAAGGAGGAGAATATGAAACATTCACTCTGGACTGCCCTCTGTTTAAGAAGAAAATAGTTGTGTAAGGAACAGTTTCTACTGTTTCCTTATATTAAAGCAAGGGGAGCATCCTAAAATTCAGTTTGAGACAACTAGAGGTGGTAAGAGGTAACACATGGCACCTGGAGGGGTAAAACATGTTCTTTAAGTTCACAGACACTCATGTTGTTTAACACTGGCAAAGTCCTCTGGAAACCTAAATCAATACCTGACATGATGAGGCGTTCATAGAGGGCTATAAACTTCTTAGACATTTGCACTTTCGTTTACTTGCTGATTATGGCCTGCAGTAAAACCGGTACCTATACACTGACACTTTTATCCTTTCATGAAGTGTGAATTGCCTGTAATATTTATCTTTCATTACTGCTAAATTTGATAAAGTGCCACTTCAGTAGCCTGTGGGTTCCATTAACTGTGTATATGTGTGTGTGTAAGTTTAGAAGCTTAGAATGATATCAATAAACCCTTTTCTTCAATTACTAGAGGATATTTTAAATACAAACTTTGTATTCAATTACACTGAATAGTTTATTCCTTTGACATTAATTGCTAAAGTCTGTGTAGTGAGCTGTGGAAAATACTTGTGTCTTGTTTCTTATAAGTCTGTTAAGTAGCGAGGCCTGGTTGCTTCAAGTAAAATATTTTGACTGCTGTTCTTTTTCTGAAGCAAGTAAACAGACCAGTAGTCATATATTGCTGATTGGTTCTCAGTCATCTTCGTGCAGGTCCAGATTATGGAGCATATAGACACGATTAATGCTTTCATGGTGCGGGTCCATTTGTTTCACTTTTCTGTGAGACTGGGGTCTGTCTGTGTAAGGAATAGAGAACCAAGAACTGCTAGCTCCATTTCATTGCATGGCATTTGGGAGGAGATCAATAGACAAAGTCGTTAAAGCATTAGCGGCTAATCTTGGCAGATGTCCACTGAAATACAGGTTGATTATGCCCTTGGTTTGGGATCAACTAAAGAGCAGTTTAAGTAGGAATATATTATAATATATCTGGCTATCAGTGATATAAAGACAGTTCAAGTGACTAGGAAAAGCTGAAGGAGAGGTGGTATGGCTAAGTTATCTTTATTTCCTCTTGGTGATACTCCAAATAATAACAGTTAAAAAAAAAACCACAAAAAATACATAAAAGAAATATTTAAATTAGTGAGTATTTAATAATAAATATATGCCACAGTAGACTTTTAAACACTTTTTCAATGAGTTTTACTGTATGAACTTCACAAGAAAAATATTTTATAGTTTCTTCTTTAAATAAGTTGTGAATTTTTTTCTACTTTGTATTCTTGCTTTTCCTGTACACAGAGTCTAAACAGACTTTGTAATCATGTTAACTCTGCTAGTAGAGCTTCCAAATGTTTAGATATACATGGTTCAGGTATACATCTCTCCTGATTTCAGCTAGGCCAGGTTTAGATTTTTGCAATAGCTGGGAGGTGGCCTGACCAAGGATCCTAATGTTATTTGATAGGACCTCACTAGGGTCCAGGGTTGGGGAAAGGAACTCAGGAACTCTCTCCCTCTCTCTCTCTGAGAGAGGAGTGTTTCTCCCTCTTGAAAAAAATGTGTCAGAGGGGAGCCATCTGTATTGTTCATTGTAGCAGGGTTCTCAATGAGCATTTTTGAATGTGAATCACTCATTATTGTGTTCTTTTGTTATTAATATTGTGCTGTTACTGTTCATTTTTTTATCTCACTGCTGCTACCAGTAACTTGTTCTTACCTGAACCCATGATCTTGGCCTTTTGTGCCTCCAGTTCTCAACTCCATCCCACCACATGGGGAGGGGAAAACAGGGGCAGGGGCAGTGAAAGAGAGAAGTGTGTGGTTTTGGAGAGTCTCAGTGGGGGCACTGAATTTGGGAGTACTGTTCCTAAAGCAGGACTAAATCCTGATGCAAATTTTAAGGCTTAAATGGTGTTGTAAGCATTGCAACTTAGAGGATTGCAACTTAGAGAATTGCAACCTGTCAGGATTTTCAAGATCCCTAAATTCCTGAATGACTCCAAAACATCTCCTGAATTAAAAGTTTCTGAGGAAGACATTGAAGAATTTCTTTGCCTTCAAACAGGTATGATGGATTAACCTTGGCTGGCTGCCAGGTTCTCACCAAGCTGCTCTCACTCTTCCTCTTTAGGAAGGCAGGGAGAGAAAACAAGATGAAATTATTTGTAGGTCAAGAAGAGAGCAATGTGATGTCTTACCAATTACTGTACTGGGAAACCACATTCAATTTGGGGAAATTTAATTTAATTTATTGCTAAATTAAATAAATAAATTTTTTAAAAAGTGGAATAGTGGGAAGCAAATATACCTTTTCACCTTGTTCTTCTCAGGCTTAAGTTCATCATTCCTGACTTTTCCACATCCTCCCCAATGAGCAGTGCAAGGAGGTGGAAAATGAAACTGGTCAGCTTGTAACACTGTCTTTGCTGCCTCCTTCTCTTCACACTTTTTGCCTGCATCTGCTTGGGTCTTTTCCATGGCTCCCTCATGAGCTGTTACAATGTGTGTCCTTCTGATCAGGCAAGTTCTTAAGAGCTGCTCCAGTGCGTGTGCTTTCCACGGTGTTTGGTCCTTCAGGAACAGACTGCTCCTCATGGGTCTTCCATGGGGCTCAGTCCTGTCAGAAAAACTGCTTCTGCACAGACTGCAGTGTGTGTGTCTGCTCTGATGTGTCCTTCCTGGCCTGCAGGGGAGCAACCTGCTTCACCACGGTCTTTTCCACAGGCTATGTGAAATCTGTTCTGGCATTTGAAGCACCTCCGCTCACTCCTTCTTCACTGACCTTGGTGTTTGCAGGGCTGTCACTGCCATGTTTTTCTCACTCATGTTGCAGCATAGTTTTAAAATATGTTATCACTGAGACACTACCAATGTTGCTGATGAGCTCAGCATCCCTTGGTCTCATGTCATAGAGACCACTTCTAAACACTAATCCCTGCCACCAAAACCTTGCCATAGAAACCTAAAAGAACAGGAGAAAATCTAGTATGCCTTTTATTTATAACGCTACTTGCAGGTAGTGTTTTCACTGGTCCATGATTTTTGCCCTCTCAAAATTGACAAGATATTTTTCTACAGTATATCCTTGCAAAATAAAAAATATGCTGGCTCAGGAAAAAATAAAACACAACCTTGAAAATTACTTACTGTGCAGAAATGGGAGTCTCTGTAATGTAGGACTGTATGACGACTTTTGCTTCTGAATGTTAAATTGAATTCTTGCCATTTCTCTCCATCTTCATTCAAAAATGTACCTCACAAAGGAAGCATGACAGATTGAGTGAAACATCTCTTTGAAAATAAACAATATCTAGTAGTGAAAGCAAAATCTTGCAACCAAAATATTGAACTAGAGTCTGATTGGGGTTTTTCTGGTTTTCTCAGGTAGTCTATTGTGAGCCAGTTGTCAGCTTTCTTACTCTCAGCGTTTGAAATGTACCAAGCATTTCCTGTCCTTCTTATGCTGATATTTAAAGTACAATTAATTAATGTTTCTTGAAATTTTAAAGATCTATTTCTCATCTATATGAATACCATCAAATATCTGCTTTTGTAATAAAGGCCTGTTTGTTCATGGAAGGCAGAATAGCTTGATCTTTGGGAAAGTAAATTGTCCCATTTGAAATATTTGGGAAATACCATTTTCTTTTATATACCTTACTATTAGCTCTGTGTTAGGTTTGTAATTCTAGGTTTGGAGTTAAAAGCAAAATTATAAAATTATAACTGTACTCTCAGTCTTGTTCTAGCTTGATATATTTGTACTGAGAAAGTGTTACAGAGTGTTTTAAAATTATTGGATGCTTTCTAGATCATCAAGAAGTCTTGAGACATCAGGTAATTTTGATTTCAAAACAAATAGCTGACTGAGACAGCTTTTCAACTGTTCTTCATTTTTTTCAGTCTTCTGAAAATTTCCTTCACAAAATTCCTGTGTTTCCATTACAATCAAACATGAATCATCTTAGGTAGTCAAGTTCCTACACAAAATTCAGGCTTTTAGTGTGAAATGGCCTTGTAGAATTTATTGGGGTCTCCCAAATAATTTTTTTTTTAAATCTCTGCTTTTCCTGTGTTTTGAGTTGGTTGGGGTTTTTTTTACTATTTTCCAAGCTAGATATGACATGTCAAGTTCAGGACTTGATTAGGTTTTTTAATTTGAGACTTACTGGATGTAAACAGAACTATACTCTTTTCCACCTATTTTTTTCTACATATTTCTGTTAGAATTAAAAGACATCAATTTCACTTGATCATAATTATTTTAATCTGAAGAAACTATAAAGTATCTTATATCTTAAATACAAACAATAATTTAATCATAAAGAATCTTGATAATTACTCTCAATAATGAATCTGAGGCCTATTTTCATAATACTTTAAAAGTTTGCTTAAAGTGGATCTTCTTATGTTAAAGGTATTTATCATTATTTTGTGATGTTTTGTTATTTTTAAGTCCCAAAACACATTTTATAGAACAGATATTTCTGTTAATTTTTGTTGAGGAATTGGGATCTGGCCAAAGCTTCAACTGCTTTGAGTTTGCATTGGTTTTATGTGGTATTACTAGAAATCTATCTCTATCATCTCTTTGAACACTATGAAGGTACCAAGGGCATCATGATTTCTGTAAAATTATGTGTGTCTTAGCCTTACTTTCAACAACTTTCAGATTTTCTTTTACTGCATCTGAATTTCTCTTATGTTTTCCTTGAGTTTCTCACCTTCTGATGTTTGTTTCTTAGAGCTACCTTTTTCTTAAGTAGTAAAACTGTGCAGATGGATATAACAGATACTGCCTCTTGTGAATCAAAGTGTGACAGATTGTGTCTGTAAAAATGAAAACTAAAATTAACTAATTTGAATCAGCACACAGGAAGTTTAACATTGTTACCAACACATTTGGCATTAAAAAGTTGTGTCTAGTAGTCTTCACTATCAGATGCAAGATGGCTGGATCAGTCAGTTTCTCAGTATGCAATACTGTATGTTGTTAATACTTCAGAAACTAATCCCTAGAGCATTAACAAAACAATGGACTTTTGAAAAATTTCCTGTTGATGAAATTTAAAGACTGCTTTATATATTAGTCTCTGGAATCTAAAACACAGTGTGGTTTATACTTTCATAGACTACAGCTAATTCTCTTAATATTGGTCTGGAAGTGTGGGAAAAAAGTGGAAGATTGGCAAGGAGGGTTGTAAATACTCTCAAGTGACTTGCAGCTGGGGTGTCAAAAACACATGTATCATAGTAATTGTTTTTGGCCTCATGTGTTGGATGAGTAGAGCATCTGTGTTTAGATAACACAGGCCTGTGATAGACTATGGGGCCCTATTGAACACACTTGAGATTGCTGCCTGGCTGTGGGAAAGATCAAAGCACAGTGGGATATTGCACCTGTGCAGTGCAGGCAAGACCCACAGGTTTGGTGATGCTCTAGCATGGACCAAGTCTCTGCAGTGCCTGTGTCCCTTCTTTTGTGCCCCTGCCTGAACACTGCTTCAGGGGCCCCAGGTGGCGAGATAACAAAAACAAGCTTACTCTGCATTTCGTCTGTGGTTTTATGGTTGTTGCTGCATTTCCTGTGCCAGCTCACACAAGAAGTATGGTTTATTCCTTATGAAAATTGAAAATTCTTGAAGGTAATATATTGTTCAACAATATGATTTTATATAACAAACTACTTTGTCTTAATTTATATGAAAACATTGATAAGAAATAAATGGATTTTCAATGAGTTACTTTAGATTTTGTTTTATACAGTGACTAAGTGTTGTCTCTATTTATAAATCCTATTTGATATAGGGTCTAATACATGTACTATACTATTTAATGATAAAAATTTTGTATTTCAGAGATTCAGCCAAGGTGGTCGTGCATTCGGCTGATGCATTTGCACCTGTGGCCTACCTTCATTTTTCAAAACTACACCTGGAGAATAAGGCAAGTAGGCTGCAAATGTTCTTTTCCTTTAAAGCTATGTGCATGCTTTCTAGTTGTGTTTTGTCACAGTTGGGAGTGAACCGTCACATTCTCATGTAGGTGTTACATTCAAATAACAATTTACATACCCAGAACTTGCCCTAGGAATGATCAAACACACTTGTGTCAAGTGAATGAATGGAGGTAGTACATTTGTGTGGCCTTTTTCATCTTGAAACCTCAAGGTGCTCAGTCAGTGTGGTTCAGTGAAGAGTGTGTGCAACCTTGGTGGAAGACCTGCACTGTATTAGGAAACTGTATGAAGACTATTGATTTGTTGGGTGGTGGATCTCTTTTGATGTTTCTGTTGTAAAGTAGATGATTTAAAAACTTGCTAACCTGGAAGTGCTTGAGTTTTGAATGTTCTGGGTTTTGGTTTTTTCCCATATGAAAAATACGAATGACTGATGAATGACTTCTAATCATGAGGAGATTATCTTGGTCAAAAATTTTAAAGGAATCATTATTAGTTCATTGGAATTAATTCTACTAATTTATGAATCTGTAGAAAGAGCAGAACAGGAATAGGAACTCCAGTGGTTTAAATGTTGCAGACTTTCATATGAGCAGAACTAAGGTTAAAACAGACAATATTTGTTATCACTTTTCTTTTTTTATTTTATTATTTTATAGTTAAAATTATTTTTTTCCTTCCCAAGCCCCTAAAAGTATTTGTATTTTGTTGAAGAGAGTGCATCATGATCTTTCTTCTGTTGTTGTTTTTATTGCTCTTCTTATGTCTTTCTGCACTTTGATGATAGAAGTGCAGAAATTGTTACAGAACATTATTCTAATGGTATTTCAGATTTCATGTCTCTTAAGTAACATTTCCTGCATGTCTTTCAATAGTTCATGCCTTCCCCTCTTCCCTCTCCTTTTTTTTTTTTTTTTTTAATTTTATTGTTCCAAACAGATAAAATACCTCAGTGTTTTTCTTCCATGATGGCCTCATTTTGCCTTGGAAAGTAAATTGTATTTCATCCTGTCAATTTCTAGTTTTGGGTTTCTTTCAAAAATAAAACATTAAATATTTGTGTGGGCGACTGTGAAAAGGATATCAACAGTGTGAAACAAAACCAAATAGGCTGAATAAAAGAAAATTTGGGAATGTGGCATGGTGGGGAAGACTGATAATATATTGATATTTCTTTGGGGGCACTGACTTTATTGCTCATGGCAAACTCAATGCTAAAATGTACCATACATCACTACAATGTGACAGGCTAGGAAAAATGAAAACCACAAAGCTTTACATAAATCAGAGGAAAAATTGTATTAAAATGCATAAAATTTGATATAAGAATCAAGATTTTACTTTTATCTGTTCAGTAACTCTTTTCCCTTCTTACACAGATGTTTTAGATTTGGTTCCAGCCTCACAGTTTCAGGCAGCGTTGTAGTAAATCGTATTTCCAATTCATTGTAGAAAAACCTGTCACACTTTGCAAGGTTTGCAGCAGCTTGCCCTAAATTTTGGTACATAAACTAATGTATATTTGAAAGGAAAATAGTCTGTTTTTTGCAAAAGCATTAATTTCTTTTGGCTATAGATTATTTTATGTCATGGTAAAATAAGCAAAGTTTTTGAGAAGTAATAAATATGGAGAACCAGTCAGTCTTTCAGACCATAACTGTTAGCATCATTTAACTGCATAATAATAAAGGCATGCCTTCAAGATTGATATGCCTGTAGTATTGTACTTTTGCTCACTATTTGGTGCTTATAAGCCTGTGGAAAAATTTAAGTATCAGTTAGAATTCAGCACTTAACAGCCAATCTCATCATAATAAAGTACTGCAGGAAAAAACTGCTTCAGAAGGCAAACTAATTTTAGTTAAAGTTTTTCAAGGGATTATTGAAAATTGGGAAAAATAATACACCATTATGAACAATGTGTAAAAGTAGCCACTTTTGTAAGCACTTTGAAAAAAATATTAATAGACTCCAAAGTGAACTGTAATTCTAATAAGTATTATGACATCAGTTTTGTTATCATTTCTGCTGTGAGATAAACATATTTTTAACTGAATTGTATATTAATTTTGTCTTTGCTGTTTGCCACAGGTCTTAATTTTACATTCCTTGAATTTACTTTTAAAATAATTTTGCAGTTATAGCTAGTGCACCTTGGTCTCTGCTGTCTTTCCTCCTCTATAATGCATTTTCTTTAGCTAAATCTCTTCATGTTTGACTACAAAGCCTGCCTAGAAATTTCCTTTAGATTGTTTCTGGCAGCAAAATGAGCTCTTGTGCCTAGGGGAACATAACATTGTACTCACTGTTCTGGTTTAATATATTTCTGTACAACTTCAAGATGTTTTTTGCATAATAATTGAAGCTTTTTTTAAACACACCCACTTTTCTTTCATAAATAGTGATATAGAAAAGGCTAAAGAGATAAATACTATATTTTGTTATTAAAATATTAAGAATATGGTAAACAATTTTTTTTTGTAGGCGTTTTACAAAAAAGCCATTAAGAATAAAAAAGAATGGTAATAAAACACTAATGCTTCAAATTTGGGAATGCCTCTTTTACTTCAGGGTGAAAAGGTCACCACTATAATATAGATACCTAGTTTAATCAATATTTTACTTTGCCAAGATAGTCACTTCATACACTTAAAATGTAGAATGGTTATTTTTGTGGGAGGCAATTTCTGAAGCATATTGTAGAATCTTTCAATTGGGTGTATTGGCCTTCTGCTCAATAAAAATTAAATTCTGAGTGTTTTCCATTAGGAAAAATAAAAATGTGAATTTTTTTTTTTTTTAGTTTGTCAGCATGATGAACTTGCTTTTACTTTTTCCTTATTTCTTTTACTTTTTTGTGTTTGGTTTGTAAAGATCAGAAACAGAAATTAAACCTGTTGGAGCTTCTGCTGTTGGGAACATACTTCTGATGACAGTAGTGAACATACTAGCTGTTGTTCATGCTTTCACATTTGCTCTTTCCCACATTTAGTAATGAATACTTTGTTTCTGAGGTCCAGTGAGTAGGAGCACACACATATCAAACAATACAACATGGGAAACTGCAGGCCCTTAAGTCTGAATAGGCCAGAATTAGAGGGAATCATGTAATTTTCTTTCAACACTTTGCAGAAGAAAGGAGTCTGTTTTCCTATAAGAAATGCAGGAATCATGCCTGCTGCTGCTTTTTCTTATAATGGACCATTGCATTATATTACCTATCATAAACTGATATTGTGTTTTCCTGTTTGTAAAAGATCTTGACCTTGTAGCTGGGACACATGTCAGAAGTGCAAGCAGTTTTCCCCTGTTGAATGTCAGGAGATCTATTGTACAGGTCATTTTGGAGAAGATTTTTAAAACACTTGTAGAGTTCTGTAACTTGTACACTTGTAAATTTAGAAAAGGTTTACAGAAGATATTTGCATGCCATGTGTACTAAAGGCATGCAATCCTACAGGTTATATATGATTTAACATTGTAACCTTTTTCTGTCCAGTTCCTCATTAATTATTTTAGTTAATCTACATTTAGAACTTTAGCTGTAAAATTAGACTTTGTCAGAGATGTCAGGGAAAATAGGAAGGAGTTTCAAGTTTCAAAACATGTTCTGTTGATGGCATTTTTTGAATACTTTGTCATCATTGAACAATACTTCTCCTAGGCAACCTTTAGTTTCCCTTCCACATCATAAGAATATAGATAACCCTTGTAGTTTTGTTTTCAAAACTTGATAGCAAATACCACAAAACTTTTTTTGTGCTCTGATTTATTTCAAACACTAAGATAATAAATATAGGATTTTCTTTTCTACTTTATTTGCTTGCATATTCAGTCCAGTTCTCTGAGGAAAGATAATTTTTAGCAGTCTTTTCATAGTGAAGATACTTTATTTGAAAGTATTTTCATGTAAAGGACATTCTTTCCTAGGACTCTGTATATTGTACTCAAAATAATGCAAGATGCATGTGATCTCTCTCATTATATTTATTTCAAGAGTTTCTGTTATCAAGGTACATCACAAAGAATAAAGAGATTATCATAATCTTTTGTCTTCTGAGCTCTCTGCTCTACTCTATTCTCATTGCTGCTCAGTGGGAGAGTTATCAGTTTTAGAATTGTGTTGTGATAGGTTTTTATACCAGTTTCTGTAGCAGAGAATGTAAGCTTTTTAAAAAGACAATCTGTTGTTTTGATAAAAGACCACTGCATGGAATTTCAGCTATATCAGTCAAAGTCCTAGCTCCAAGGCTTTTTCAACAGGAGAATTTGGATCTTGGAACACTTGTGCATTTGCTTAACTTCATTCTGAGCACACTTGCATCAGTGACATGAGTTATGTGAATATAGTTAAGTGTATGCATGCATGCAGGCTCTGATCCAAAATTAGGTTGGTATCACAATGTACAGTGGGTGTGGGAGAAACTGTGTAACAAATGGGAAAATATATTGCTTCTGTGAAGTAACATGAAAATGTTATGCGATAAAATAGGTTCTGTAAGATTTAATTAAAATGTCATTATAGCAAGCTTGATTTTTTCTTTTTAAAGTGATGAGAATATTATTCAGGGAAAGTTACTCTGTTTGTGGCAGTCTATAAGTTTCAGCTTCTTAGATTACTTCCTCCGTTGAGAGGAATGGAAGACCAACATTAGTATGGATTTAAATATAGCTACTAAACAGAGTATGGCAGCTCTGTTTAGGCTGGCATTGAGCCTGTTGTTCCTCTGGTTCCAGGTTCCACACCTAATACTTCTGCTGTAGCCTTCACCTATGCTGCTGTGAGAAGTGATTGATTACCAATATTTTTTGGAGCCTTGAATGAGTCATTGTGATATATCATAGGCATTGAGATCAACAGACATCCCTAATTTTTTAAAGACTTCTCATCTTATAAGAGATTTCTGATATTTCACAATAATTTCCAAAAAATTTTTAACTGACCAGGTTTTTATGTATGTGTGGAAACGCAGATGTATAATTTTATTTATCTCTATGACAAAATATTGATAGAAGTTAAATTATTTGTAAGATATAGAGTTTCTTATGAAAAAGGTGACTGTAGATGACATGAAAATTTCACATTGCATCAATTTGGGATATTTGTAACAATAACAAATTGCAAAGCTACGGGGGAGTTCTCTACATTATACCAAACCGGTTGTGATAGAGTCTTTGAGGCTCACTCCATACCCATGATTTTTTTCATGAAGCACATCTTGCAGAAGTCATGTTTAGAAATGTAGATGAAAGCATTTTAACTGGTGGCATGAAAATGGAATAGATGTTCTTTTCATGTTCACTTGCAGAACATATAAATTTGGTCCTTCAGGTCAGGGAATGGAGAAAAGTTACAGATCTTTAACAGCAGCCTCCAAAAATATTTGTATCTGTAGATCTCTTCAAAGGTTATTATATAAAGCTTAATAAAAGTGAGTAAAAAACTGGTGGATGCTACGAATTACTCAGCGAAAATAATTCATGGTGGATGCTACAAATTACTCAGTGAAAATAATTTATTTATTAAAACAACAATTTGCAAGAAACAAGTGGCAGCACTTATAGCATGTGATGCTGCTATACAGTCTATATATTTCCATGAAGTGCTATCTTGTAGATAAAAAAATAAGAAACTCTTGAAATAATTTAATTTCCATGGTTCTTGTAGCTTAAACCATCTTAAGATCTTTTTCAATTACAGATTTGTGTTCCTGCTTCTTTATTTTTTTAAGTTATACCTGAAGACTTAGGAGCAATCAGGCATCCCTCTGGGTAATGGCAAGATGCACCCACTGATGGCAGTAGTCAAAGGTGTAATTCAATGAGTGGGAAATGGTACAGATGCTGCTGGATTCTTGTCTGTTGTAATGTTGGAATGCGTGTCATGTTTGTGCTAAATTGCAGTTTTTGTCTGGGCTATTATGTTACATCTTCTTGACTTCTTTTAACCTCTGAGGTACAATTGATTCAAGTAAAGTAGATTATTGCCTTGACTTTCAAGTCTTTCTTGGAGGAATGAATAAAATGAAGTCCAATCAAAGGACATCAGCTCCTCTTAGATAATAGACTTAGTGTTTACAGTGCTTATAAAACTACCTATGACCTCTTTCAGAGTCAGCAGAACTGAGTTTCCTCTCCCAGATAATGATCTTCTTGTAATTCAGCCTTTTCTTAAAATTTCCAAATGCACTCCTTTAACTTAACTGGATCCTTTTTCACTTCAGTGAAGTCAAATGTTGACATAAGAGTTGTGTTATCACAGAGTTCTCATGCATACTATAGTTTTATGCCTTTATTTTCCTGACTTTTTTTGTGATTAAAATGAAGAGAAAAATTACATGTTGCAATAAGATAGGTTTTATTTTCCACAGGAAAAAAAATTAAATTAAATACAATAAAAATTACTTCACTACATAATTTTAGTATTATTTTAATGACATTTTGCATGGAATATGAATTTATCAGCTGAAGGAATATTCAGAAGTTTCTAATCACTATTAAGGACTGTCAAAGGTTTTATGTTTTGTCAACTTTTTATCTTGCCTTCTCTGGATTTATTATAATTTTTGTGAATTTAGTATTTAAGAAGCCGGCAGTAAAATGCATAGTTTAGACACTACATGAAATTTGAGATCTTTGGGAAGAAATTAAATTCATAGAATCTGGCATTACAGCATGCAGTGGTGTTTGATTAGGGTTTCTAGGTAAAGTCTGTCATAATTCATACTGCTTTTAGATAGACAAGTGATATTAGCCAAGCTAGTGGTCCAAAAGTCAATGTGCTCTTCAGATTAGGCTGATCGGAAAAATCAGATGGGAGAGAGTAAGGGTTCTGATTGCTCTAAAGTTAAAAAGCCAACAGAAAAATGTGTGCTGTAATTATGTGGCATGTTGAAAATGTAATGAACACTGAACTGTTAAAGACTGGTTAGCAAGCATTCTGCCTGTGTATTTTGCTTTAAAAGTGCAGTGGATAGTTTTCTCTTCCTGGTCCTGAGAAAGCATTTGGGAAGAATGATTTTCCTTCCTTGTCAAGAAATTACTTCAATGTATAGATCTTGGGAAATGCATTTTTCTGTTATCTCAACTCATATCAAAGCGTTTGATAGAAAGGATAGTCTTTGTGAGATAATAGATTTTTTTTTTAACACATAACTGCCTTCATTCATTGTTCCAAAAATTTTAAAACTTTCTTGTTAGTCTTTTGCTCCATTTCAAGTAATTAATACAATGTTAAATATAAAATTATTACTTTTGTGCTTTTGTTCCTTTGTTCACTTAGTTTCTACTATTTGCGTGAAAACATAGTTGTTTTCTATATAATTGTGGGATATCATTTCTTCATAATAGTATTCTTTCTGTCTTTATTCTTGGGCCTCATCAGTTTTCATATCTGCTGTCCTCAGTTACTAAGTCTGTCTTCTTCTTCCATTTGGTATATCAACAGGAGTACATTATGTCTTGCCAGTTCTGCAATCTAATGGGAAATCCTAATGCTATTGAGAATTGTTCTGAGATATGTATCTGTTGAACTATAGTATTTTTTGTAACTTAAACATGTATTTGAATGATAGAATGTGCTGATTTCATACTGCTTGGCATGGTGTTTACTTGCTTATTTTATAATGTTTGTCTCAAGCAGGAAGAATCCTTGTGTACTTTTGCGGTCAGTAGCTGTTCTTGTGAGATGAGCTGTATGGATGATGATACTTTTCCTTCATCAGAAGAGTATGAACCACCGAAAAATATTCCAGTCATCTGGAAGACTTTGAAACATAAGTCTTCATATTTCAGTGAGTGTTGCGCAGTTTAAAAAAAAAAAAAAAAGAGAGAGATAAAAAGATTGACTGTTTCATGCAGGTGAAATATCTTAATTACTGTACAAACACTCCTGAAAAAAATGTGCTCGACCTGTAGTAATTAGTCTGAAAAGAGAGATCCTACTAGAATGCATTTTTCTGATAATAATCAATAGACCTATGGTAATGAAGCATTTCAAATTAGTTTACAGGAGCATAACATGTTATTTTTTCTTTCTTTCTCTCCCTCTTCCCTTCCTTTTCCTCCTTCTGGAAATACCCCAACATTTCTGTTACACTACATGCATAGATGGGTAAACTTCCTGAAAATTAAGTTTCACAGTTAACAGTGTTTGGGTATTGAATATTATTTAGGTCTTTGGTATTTCTTGAATATGGAGAAGTGCCTGGTGGGCTTTAAAAATTTCTAAACATCCTTTGCATTTGCAAAGATCGTCAGAACCAGGTTAAGCACCTAACTTCCAGTAAAATTTGGCATACAAGTTTGAAAATCTGTTTTTATGCCACTTGAATACTTTTGAAAATCTTAGCTTTTCAGTGTCGCATCTTGTGCCAAGTCTGTAACCCGACAGGTCGAGAAATTGTAAAAGATCAGCAAAAATGGAAAGGAGGAGAAAAAGTACTGAAGTTCTCAGCTAATGTGCTACTTGCATGCATATTTTGTGAAGGCAGTGTTGGAGAAGGATTTGAGAGCTTTGCTCCTGGAATCCATACTTTTATATCTGCTTGTAAATATTTTTGAAGATGTTTTTGCAGTTTGTTGGTTTCTGTTCTGTGAAGTTCTTTTTTAAACAATTTAAAATGTATCCTTGTTTAATCTGAAACCTTTCATTGTTATAATCATAGTTCTTTTCTTCATTTCCCATAGCTAAGACACTTCAAAATTCAGGAAAATCCCTGAGTGGTTACCAGTGGTTTTCAGGTATCACTGCCCACTTCCTTCCATCAAAGGATAAAAATACTCAAGATGCAGCACGAGAAGCATTTTCTTCTCTCAGAGGTGCTTTATTCAGTTAATACATTATCTGCTGTCACTGATTGTGTTTTTAATATGATCTTAAGGAAGAATCTGTATTTTCATGTGGTTTTATAGCTTCATAGGTTGTATTTGTTGCCATGCCATCTCATTTTGCATTTGATTAGAACCTTTAATATCAAGACTGCCAGCTTTAATATTTAACACATCATAATTTGACTGACTTTGAAGGCCCAGGAAAGCCAGAGTGTTCATATCACTGTAAAAACTCTATTTACACAGTACTTGCTCACTTTATAGCATTCTTGAAATATATAGTGTGTGTATGTATGTGTGCTATAGATGCTGACTACTTACTAGAGCACATTTGTAGCTTCCATAATTTTTAATTAAGTTTTCTAGAAAGCTGATATACATTTTGGCATCTAGGATTAGGTCAATAGCAGTAAATCTCATTTATATTCCTAATGTAAAGGCAAAATTGCTGTCTTGGGAATCATGAAATCCAGGTTCCTTACAAGATTCTGACATATAATGTTGTTGGTTTTTCCTGACATAAAATGTTCGTATTTTTGTTTTGTATTTTTTCATTCTAAAGTTTAAGAAACTCTGTTTGTACAGGCTTCTTTTCATTCACAAAAATGGAAATAATTTTTAGTATCTAGATGGGTAAACTCATATTCTTGTTTATGAATTTGCAAGAGATATTGTCCTAACATATCTTATATTTTTGCATGTCCAGCTGAGTATTCATGATTGAATATAGGATGGTAAAGAAACCCTAAAATTATTTTTCAGAAGCAAAGTTATACTTGGTAAAAGGTCATTAAGCTAGTTTTTGATTGTTTGGAAATCACCAAGGTGGAAATGATCAGACTTTTACAGAAAAAGACAATAGATTTTAGTATAAATCTGCATATCATCTATAAAGTGAAGCAAGAGGGTTTTGCAGTCTTTTTTTTTTTTCTCATTATATTTTAATGGAAATTAGCTTGTACAAACATGATGTAATTTTGCCTTAGCATCTGCAAAAAACGTTACGTCTGACTAGTGCAGTAGCCAGTTGCTTTCAGCAGATTACTTGCATTACCTATGTGATGGTAAGGAAAAAAAGTAGTTTTCTGATCCTTTGCAGAAAATTTCAGTTCTCACATTTCTTTTAGTTGTTCTCCTTTTGGAAGTGGGTGTGGAAACTCAATGAGTTATGGTTCTGTCATGACAAACAAAACAATTTGTTTCTGAGAACTTAATCTGCAAATGTGCACAAGGCTTTTTCTGAACATGTATTTTGAATCTGTACAGCAGTTCAGCTTCACTGTAGTGAGAATGGAATAAGCACAGTACTTTTAAATTTTTTGCTGGACTAACTGATGTAACCACCTCTAAAGTGAATGTGTGCTGACAAAAAGATTTGGAAATGGAAATTTCTTACTAGACACTATGAAACATTCTGAAGAATGGATGGAATTCTGTGAAGCCAAGAATGGGAAGGAATGCAGTGTATTGCTGTTTATACATTTGTTTTCTTAAACTCTCATGTTAAACTTTTTTTTTTTACATATGGTTGGAAGATGACAAAGATTGCTTTGCTATATATAATATAAAGCGGCTCTGGTGTAGTTGTACTATGGCAAAGTTTCATAAGCTGAAGGAAACTGTGGATTTTTATTATGTTAAAACAGGCTAAAGTTCTTAAATGCTGCTTCCTGTGGACAGCTGGGATGCTGTATTTTGTGGCTCTCAGCTAAGGATTCTGGATAACCCCTTAATAAAAAAACAAACAAAAAGACCCCAACAAAACAAAAAACCCACCAACCAACCAAAAACAATCAAAAAGCTGTACTTCAGTTAATGTAAATTTTGGGGCAGTTCTGCTTAAGTAAGAGTGAGTCTCACCTGATCAGATTCTATAAATTATTAGAAACCATGAATGGCTTGAAATTCAACAGAAAGTCTGTAAGGTTTCTCTGTGTATCCAGGACAGATGCAATGGGAATTCAGGGAAACCTTTTCAGGTCCTGTCCCTGAAAAACAAAGGTTGTTGTGAAGAGCCAAAGAGTTCATCCTGTATGCCTTTCTACTAGAGAAAGTGTTTTGGGAAACAATTTTATTTTGATTATAAGCTGGGGAAAAGTTATTTCCCACCATTCTTCTAATTAATGCAGGAGGAAAAGGGATATTACTTTTACTTAGGAGATATTTTTAAAGTAAAAGTAGGAATTATGAATTTACCCAAATCACTCCCTTCAGCTTGCTCTGTGTCCACAAATTAGAGTTAGTTTGTTGGCTCATATATTTTAAATTTAGAGTGGGGTGTTTGTGTGTGCAGAGGTATGTATTTGTTGATTGAGGGCTTTTTCCCCCCTCCAGTATTTCATGTAATGCTGCAGAGCTTTTAACTGCAGACCTTTCTACTTGACTAAAGTGCTGGCTGGAAATTCAAAAATTGTCCTTGTTTTCTCCTTAACTGATGATGTAACAGCTAATACTGACCTAGTGATTGCTATCACTTAGCATTCAAATATGTTTCTATTTCCATACAGAATTGCCATTGTATGCTAATTTATCAGGTGATATTTCTGGAGCTGTATTGTGATTTCATAGGAGTTCTAGGACATTTTAGTTGCTATGTAGCCTCTTATATCACTTGTGCACACTTTCTTTTCTGTGTGAGAATTCCCCTCTTCAGATTGCCTTTATTATTGACAGTATGACTAAGTAAAACTGAAACATTTAGAGCAAAATTCTGTATTGGTGTGACCTAATTAATCTTAATGAAAGTGTGCAAAATCCTGAAATGTCTTTAAAAGCACTGAAAAAATTAATACAAAAACTGTTTCTCACTAAGGTGACAACCTTCAGAGATCGACTTTATACCCTTGTACTTCTCAACTTAAAACCAAATATATAAGTATATATACATGTGCACACTGTAGCATTAAAGGGCGAGATGCCCAAAATTACACTGAGAACAACTTTACATGGCTTATTTAAATTAGGTCACAGAGTACTCTCTTATATATGTTCTGTATTCAGAGAAGGTTTTGTCTTCATTTAGTTTCTATTGCTCATGAGCTACAAAAGGGACATTGCAGGGCTGATGACATATCTGGTTATATGATTGACTATATGAGAGTAATACATTCTCTCTGAGCACTGTGTCTGGAGCATTCTATGCATACACATTCAGATGATCTTGACTTCTCAGTATCTCTTCTTTAACTGTCTGCTTGAGCTTTCCTCTGCTCTCATCTTTTCTTCATTTCTCCTGTGGCCACTTCTGTTTCCCATTGTCTGGCTTGCAATTTATAATTCTTTGTTTATGCAGAGATTATTATTGAAGTGAGCATTTTTTAAAACAGCTTAGATAAGCGTCGTTCTGGAATGGCATATAAATATTTGATCTTTTTCTTGAAGATGGCTATTGTCCCTTCCAGTTCTGTATTTTTGTGATTCAAAGTCCTTTGTAGATTACTAGCTGTCACAGAATGAACACCCCACCCCAAGCCCCCAAGACAATCAGACTAATGGATACAAGTAATTAAGGCTGTAACATATCTACATGCATGAATACATGGTGCGTTTTCATGGAACAAGAATTTACCATCGCTCAGAGTGGATAAAATTTGTTTTATAGTCTACTTCTGCATATTTGGAAAACTGACATGAGAAAGAATGTAATGAAAGAAAGGAGTATTGAATGGGGAAAGGTAGTATATTTCAAAATCTTCGGTTATATTTAGACCACAGTTAAGTTATTGCCAGTTGGTTTTGCTGAACAAAACCAGGATGCCTATGCAGTCTTTCTAAACACATTTACAATATTCTGTCTTTAACAGCTATTTTTTTTATCCTGCAGCTAATTTGACTTCGAAGGGATTGAAGCTGAAGGATATTATTTTGGTTCATCTGTATATGAAGAGCATGAAAGATTTCAGTGTTATAAACTCAGTTTATGTGACAGAATTTGATTTGTGTCCACCAGTAAGGTAGGATTAGACTACTGCTATAGTATATTTATGATGCACTGTGATAGACTGAATTATTGTTGCCATATTTGTGAAGCATTTTGCCAAATGTTTGTGTCTCACAGAAGAAGACTTTTGCTGCCTTTTGGAGTATTAACATCACAGCTGCTCATGTCAAAACCACTAGGGTTAGAAATTCCTGCTTTAATATATACCATAAGGATTACAAATGCCCCCCCCATATGGACTTACAGAAGGATAATACATGGTTTGCAAGTCTTAGTTCTTTTTCAACTTGATTGAACTGACAACTGTTTGTATTGCTGGGATTTTATTTGCTTTGCTTTTCTGTTTGCATCCCTTGACCTGTTGGCAGTGCTTCTCTGAATGCAACCCAGGATATCATCAAACCTCTTTGTCACAAGGGCACGTTGTTGCCTCATGTTGTTCAAATTGGTGTCCATCAGGAACCTCCAGTCCTTCTCTGTAATGCTGCTTTTGCGCCACTGGGCCCACAGAATATACTGGACCTTGGGTTTGTTCCACCCTCAGGTGTAGGACTTGCAGCTTCTCCCTGCCAAACTTCATCAAGTTCCTGTGTGCCTGTTTCTTCATCCTGTCAACATCCGTGTGGATGGAAACTTGCCAAGGATACACTGCCTCATCATGCCGGTTATGAATGAAGATGTTGAACAGGAGTGGACCCCGTGTAGGCTCCTGATTGTTCACCTGTGATACTTTGTGCTACAAATCCCACCCACTGGGCCTGGCTGTTCAGCCAGTTTTCACTCTACCTCACTCTCTGCTCATCCAGCCCATACATCAACAATTTGTCTATGAGCGCGTTACAGGAGAAAGTGTCAAAAGTATTACTGGAGCCATACTACCAATATTAAGTCTTCCTAAAAGTGATGAGTTCTGGAACCTTCTAGGTCTTTGTGACAAATGTTACTCACTTTGTTCTATTTATTTTGTTAAATACTAAAGCCTTTGACAAAATTATTATCTGAGCAGTTTCTTGGGATTTGCATAATGAGATACTAACAGTTATTTTAAAACTATATTAAGTCTGTTTCTTTTCTTCACCTGCCTATATGCATTTGGCTCTGGTTGAAGACAAATACTGGATTAGATGGATCTTTGACTCTGTCCAGTCTGGTTGTTCTTAACATCTTGTGTTTCCCTCAGATAATCACACTAGATGGATAGCTTAGCTGCACTTCCATGTTCAGTAAGAATTCAAGTATGAAAAGAACAATAACACTTTAATTTATAGATACACAAAGCATAGTTTTTTCAATATATGTTCTACAAAATCTTCTATGTTGCATCCAAGTCTGCATCTGACATAATGAAACAGCTTGATGGTCTAGGTGTGTACTGTGTGATTTCTGTGTTATTTGGGTGTGGTGGGTTTGTTTTCCATTGGAAATTAGAAAAACACCTAGCCCATGAATTTTTATTTTTTTTTTAAGGATGTGTGTTAAAACTAATTTTCTGTTTATATTTTTATTGTCTTTGTCAAAATGGCTTATTTCTTTTCACAGTAATTTGTAATTTTTACAGTAATTTCTTATGCTTCTGAGATAATATGCTGAGAATGCAGAACTGATGTAGCTTGAGAAATTTCACTTGAATCATAGGTTAATGCAGGTTGCAAGGGACCCCTGGAGGTCATCTAGTCTAATCCTGCACTAAAAGCAGGGTCAACCGTGTGGTCATACCTCTTGTCTTCTTCATATTTTTAAAACCAACTGTTCAGCAGTTTTCTAATGAAAAATCCTGTATTTTATTCTCTTATGGCAGAATATGAAGTGTAGTAGAGGCTTGTGAATTTTAAGTATAGCAAGACAAATAGTTCAAAGACATTATTAAGATAATCATCACATTCCACTACCCTGCCTGTGTGTCAGACCCAAAACAAGCAGAGAGAAGCTTCTTCAAGCTGCTGACTGTATGCCAGGATTATTAAATCAGAGAGAAATGGGAGGGTTGGCTGTGTGTGCCTTCAGAGGAGGGATCTAATCCCAGCTGCAAACTACCCAAAATTAGTCTCCACTCCTACATGTTGTAGGTTTTCTTTATAGTACTCAACTTGTCACAATTTAACCTTCATTTCTTATGCCTGCATGTTTTAGGCCTCCACATTTGCATAGCCAGGTACATAGCCTTCCATCAATAAAATAAAAAGGTAGAAAGATTAGAAAGTTGCAGGAAAATGGCTTTTTACTTTCATTTTTTTTTTTTGGAGCAAATAGTTTTCAGAGCATCATAGAATATCCTGAGTAGGAAGGGACTCACAAGGATTGTCAAAGTCTAGCTCATGATCCTGCAGACGACGTTAAGAATCACATGCTGTGCCTGAGAGCATTTTCCAAATGCTTCTTGAGCTGTGTCTGGTTGGTGCTGTGACCACTTCCCTGGCTAGCCTGCTCCAGTGCCCAGCCACCCTCTGGATGAAGAACCTTTTCCTAATATCCAACCTAAACCTCCCTGACACAACTTCATACCATTCCCTCAGTCCTGTCACTATCACTGCATAGAAGAGACCAATGCCTGACCCTCCTCTTCTCCTCATGAGGAAGCTGTAACTGCAGTGAGCTCTCCCCTGAATCTCCTCCAGGCTGAGCAGACCAAGTGACCTCAGCTGCACCTCATATGGCTGCCCATCAAGGCCCTTCACCATCTTTCCTGCCCTCCTTTGGATGCTCTCTAATGCTCTGTATCTTACTGTGGCACCCAAAACTGCCCCCAGCACTCAAGGTGAGGCCTCCCCAGTGCAGAGCAGAGCAGAGCAGAGCAGAGTGGACAGTCCCCTCCCTTGCCTGGCTGTGATGCTGTGCCTGATGCACCCCAGGACATGCTTGGCTCTCTTGGCTGCCAGGGCACTGCTGACTCATGTTCAGCTTGCCTTAGACCAGGGTCCTCAGGTCCTTTTCACAGTACTGCGTTTATGTTGCATATTTGTCTATGTTGCATTTTGTCCTGAAGAAAAATGATACAGCAGTTTGCATGGTTGCATCATTGCATTATGTACAGAGGCCTGGTTGTGGAAGTTCTCAGAAGCGGTATGCTGGAAGCACTGACTCGGGTGTGGATCTGCAATAAATTTGCAAAATTGTCTTGAAAATTTACCAGCCCAAGCAGAAAATCCATTCATCCATGCTTACCATGCTGGTAATGAGGAAAAACTACTATATTTACATGTGGTAGGTGAGGAGAAAAATAGATTTCTTGAAAGAAATAAGCAAGATAGGAAGAATTTTATAAGGCTGTTACATGATATGTAAAGAGAACAAGTAATTTTTTGTTGGATTCCTGCTGGGAGCTAAATGACTTTTCTGTGCATGGACTGCAAATATAATTATTTCTTGGGCTTTGAAATGTTGATTTCCCCACATAGATCTCAACCCCCCTGCTTTTTAACTGGCCACATGCAACACACGTCTGTCTGTTCATCAAGGCACTCAGTCTTCCTTGGAGGAAATAGAGGTGAACTTTATAAATGAATGCTTAAGTAGATTTTGAGTCCTGTCATATGTATATATCTGTCATGCAACTTAACCTATAGCAGAAAAATATGCTAGTATTACAAATAACTTGTGAGAAGGTTGTAAAGGAGCTATAAACTGTGACTGCTTTTTAAAAAACTTTGACACTGTCTCTTGGCAGCCTTTTAGACAAACTCAGGAAGTGGGGATTGGATGAGTGGACAGAGAGGTGCATTGAGAACTGCGTGAATGCAGATCCCAGAGGGTCATAATCAGTGGCACAGGGTCTAGTTGGAGACGTGTCATTAATAGTGTGCCCCAAGGTTCAATATTGGTCCCAGTATTGCTTAATTTATTCCTCAATGCCTTGGATGAAGGTGCAGATCCCTCCCCAGCAAGTTCACTGGTGACACCAATCTGGGAGGACTGGTCAATATCCCAGAGGGCTGTGCAACCCTGCAGAAGGACCTTGTCAGCTTGGAGAGATGGGCAGAGAAGAACTTTCTGAAATCCAACAAAGTCAAATGTAGGGTCCTACATCTGGGGAGGAATGCACCTGCCAGGCACTGCAGGCTGGAGACTGAAGTGCTGGGAAGCAGCTCTGCAAAGAAGGACCTGGGAGTCCTGGTGGACAAGAAGCTGTCTGTGAGCCAGCAGTGTCCTTGAGGAGATAACAGTGTTAGTGCTAGCAGGTTATTGCAATACTCTGACTTTTGCTATATGATCCAGGCAAAATTTCATAACTTAATTTCCAGACTAAAAAAAAAGTGGAAAATAAATGTTGGAAGTTGGTTCAAACTTCTGTTTAAAAAAAAGTAATTATCTTGTGTTTTCAGAGTATGTGTGGAAACACTGTTACCTGATGGAGTCCTGTTTTGCATTGACTGCCTGGCACATAAGTATGACATGGCATCAGATGATGTGGTACATGATGAAAAGCTGGTCATGCATGTACAGAGCATTTCCCACTGGGCACCTGCCAGCATAGGACCTTACAGTCAGTCCATCAAGGTAGGAGTTTTTGTTACTTCATGTGAAATATATGCCCTTCACTGAAATGAATACAGTTATAAAGTCACATTATCTCTCTTCATTCTCTCAAAGTGCAAAATAAAACGTGTAAAAAAAAAGAGTGTTTTGAATTTATGTTTTTAAAACTTGTAGACAACTTACCTCTCATCAGTTCTTCATTTTGTGATAATAAAGCTGGTTAAATTATTCTTTTCAGAGAATCTCAAGAACAGCATACTTCTGTTGTATATTATAATTAGACAAAAAAACCTGTCATACTTTTATAATCTGCCTAGAATATAAACAGAATTTAGGAACAGCTGAGGATATTTCCGTTTCCTTGTTAAAGCTCAAACTTTTTTATAAGTAGAGTGAATCCTTAAATGCTTATTTAATTAAATCTTTTTTGAGGCTTGTGGTGCTGCTTAACCATTTAAAAGAACATCAAGGTTGAAGAACTGTTCTAGTTTTCAAAATTATAACAAAATGAACAGAATATTACATACTATTTGGAATAATGAAAAGGAGGCAGTAAATTATCACGGAAAAGTGGACCAAAAATTTGCATTAAAAAAATTCTCCTAATATAGTACTTTCTGTCTGGCTAGTACCATTCTGATAATTTGTCAACTGTCTTAACCTTTTCTGTTGCAAAAAATGCATGCCTATCTTACCAATACTCTTCTCGTGTAATACATTGTCCAGTGTTTTGCAGAATGATTTAAGCAAGACTTTCTGACATCTGTTTAAAATGCCTGAAATATTTTTGAGTCTGCAAACCTAGTATAATGGCTATGCAATTATACTTTGTCTTTATACTATTTTATAGAAAAATTCAGGAACAGTATTTTGCTTCAGAAGCTCATGTGGAATTTGTTTTGTTTTCAGGAAGATATGTTTTTAGATTATTACTGTGTGAATCTTGTTCTTATAGGAGGATAGGGTTTTATCATCTCTTTATATCCATTTTTCTTGAGAAAGCAGGAATTCCGTTTATTAAACTTTGTTCCATTCAGACTTACACTTTAATGATCATAATCCTTCAAAGATAAAAATTAATGAGCTTTGTATCCTTGTTTTTTGGAGAAACATCTCTTAAATTGCAACTGATCTCCATATCCTGGAACTGCCATCAATAAATTCAGAAAAGTGTGTCAATTGAAAATTACTTCAGTAACTCAGTTAAAAATCTCATGTTGCAGTTGTCCATAAACAGGTACAGATTTTTCTGGTGCTATGGGACAGTCAGCATACCCAAGGAAAAGTTCATATCTTTTTAAATATAATGTAACCAGTAACACTGGTCAGCAATGCAAACATTAAGGAGAATTTCTCAGTGGTGTTTTTGTTTTGCTTTATTTTTTTTTCTACCCCCAGAGAACATTTTAATTAAGCAACATTATTTTCCCTTATAGTGTAAAATAAGTAGTTTTACTTTTAAAAATTACCACAGGAGTAAAGTAACAGTAATGAATAGGTGTATCCCTGCTACAGGATCACTCACTTGTCCTTTACAGCTGTGTTCTGTCTCTAGTCTGCAAACACCTAGAGGGGGAATTAGTAGTGTACATGGCAGCTATATTTTTATTTTTCCTTTGCCAGATTTTGCCTTCCTACTGCCAACTATAATTTCATCTGACTATCAATATTTTACACTCTGGTTTTGTCTTGCAAAGAATTTCTGACTTTTGGTGACATTTCCATTCTGCAGAAATTGATACAGTATATGTCAAATATACCAGAACAAATAACCATTTTAGTAAATGTTTTTAATGTTTAAATATTTTTCCTGTCTAAAATAGCATATAAAGGATATAATTTACAAAACTTTTCATAAGAAAACATCATAGAGAAGTGTATAATGCATAAACAAAGTATTTGAATTTGAAATTTTACTAATGGAAGATACAGATTTTTTATCTTCTTAAACATGAATTTTCCAAAATTAAAATCTTCTTTAAATGAGTTTTTAAAACTTCCTAAGGCTATGTATGGACAGGTATTAAGCTCTTAAGTTCAACAGCAGAAGTAAGCAATTCAATATATTTTAGAAATGGAATATATTTTCCAGAATAAATAAGGAAGGAACAAAAGTAAGGTTTTAATAATTGTAGTTAACAAAAATTATTTGAATTTATGCAAATTTTGTGATGACAAAATGTTTATTAGTCTTTTATGATTGAGGAACAGAAGCCGGATGATCTTAAAACAATAAATATTTATTACCCTTATGTTGTAGATGTGTAGAGTTTGTTGATCTTTTCCTTGACAGCAATT